>NC_089589.1:38783680-39021355 GCF_019320115.1 Miscanthus floridulus
CCGCTTGGCACGGCTAGTCCTTCTTCGTCGTTAGTAGGGGGCAAGGCCACCATCAGGGTAGGGCCCATCATCGGAACAGGGCTGCTAGAGTCGAGGAAGAGGGTGGCCATGCGGATAAGCGAAGAAAGTAGGGGCGGTCGCCGGAGTCACGGCGTCGAGGCCGCCACAGGAAAGAAGGTAGGGGTGGCCATGGGATCTCTGAGAGGGCCAGCAAGAGTGCCGCCACCAGCTAGAGACCTTGTTGCGCGCTTGCGAACGAAGGTTCCAGGAGATCTACTGGAGCGCAACCTTCTTCGCCAATCCCCATGGCAGATCCAAATCCAAGGAGGCCCGGTGAGGAGGTGTGGCATGGCGGCCTGGCCGGTGAGGTTGGTGCGTGGCTGGGCGGCGAATCGGGGGGACGTGGTCGGCGGCGAGGCGGGTGGTGTGTTGTGAGAACATGGCATGGCCAGCGAGGCGGCGCAACGCTCTTGGGCGGGCCCCACATGAACTGGTGATGTCGCCGTCGCTGAAACTAGTATGTCAGCTGAATGGTTTTTAGGTCTCATTTATTTACTTAACTCTTGTGCAAAATATTTATGTGGCATCATATTTAATACTGTAGAAATTTATGTGGCATCATATTCAATACTGTAGAAACTCTAATTGTGTTTTATCGGCTAAAACTAATATTATCCAGAGCTAAAAAAGTAGTTAGCTAAAAGATAGTCAGTTAACTGTTAACCAGTGGATGTTTAGATCCTTACCCAATAGGTTTTATCAGCTAGTTGAGCCTAACATGCTAACAACTAGCCATGGGTTTTGCTAAAAATTAGCTCATTTATTAGTCTTTCTGTTTAGATGGACTAAGCTAATTTTTAGCTGCCAGTTGTTACCCTATGTAATCCGAACATTCATTTATAGTTCTCCAAAAAAAACTTCTCTTGTAAAACTCATTGCAATTCTCTTGTTAAACCACTAAGTTTGAATATATGAATATAGTTTCCATGCAACTCATGTAAAGTAATTATTTCTGAGGTCATTCATTTTTCATATTTTTATTTCCGAGTTGACAATTTGTTTTGTCATTTTAGCACTGTACTTAATATTATTGTTGGCTTGTAAAACTCATTGCAATTCTCTATTATGAAACATTCAGCTACCTGGGATCCTACACGTGCCTCTGGGAAATATGGAGGCTGCTTTAGTATCTGGACTTTTAAAGGTCACAGGGAACAAGCTAGTTGCATTGATAACCAGCAAGTTTGCCTCCGTAATGGGTGTGAGAAAAGACCTCCATGAACTCCAGGAACTACTTAATGAGATTACGAGATGGTTCTCCAAATTTGAAGATAGAGCAATAGAGAATGTTCCATCGTTTTACTGGAAAACAAAATTAAAGGATTTGGCGTATGATATTGAAGATTTGCTTGATGAAGTCCACCTAGAAGCTGAGAAACACAAGATAGACATCGATGCTGACAATCATGCTATGGCTGACTGCTTCTGTGCAAAACCAATGTTATTTCTTTTCCGATGCAAGGTGGCCTCTAAGATCAAGGGAATCAAGGTGAGGTTTGCTGCAATTGTCAAGCAAAGAAGTGACATAAATACTGTACTGGACAATTCTGGAGTGGATCCATCTGTTCCAAGCAGACCGATAACTGGCGAGTTGTCATTCATAAGTAAAGTTGAAGAGTTCAGTATACCCGTGAGGGATAAGAAGAAGGATGACATCATATCTAGCCTTATAGAGTCTGATGAAGGACTGAATGGCTGGATAGTTTCTATCGTTGGAATAGGCGGATCTGGCAAAACTACATTGGCCAAACTGATCTGCCTTGACAAGAGGACAAAAGAGCACTTCAAAGATTCAATTTTATGGGTCCATGTGTCCCAAGAATTTGATTTGGAAAAGCTTATCGTTAAGCTATTTGAATCTATTGCTAAGAAAAAAGCAGATCGTCACACCCAACAGTACATGGTTAATGCAATTTCGAAAAGGTTGAGTGGTAAGAAGTTTCTTCTTGTCCTAGATGATGCTTGGCATGACGACAGGGATGATTGGAAACAATTCATGGTTCACATACGCAGTGGTGCACATGGAAGCAGGGTTCTACTAACTACTCGTGATCAGAAGGTTGCAGAAGCAGTTGGATCTATGTGTATCTTAAACTTGGAGTTCTTATCAGAGAGTGACAGTTGGATTTTTTTCCTAAAGAGTTCCGGTCGGACACAGGAAGATTTGGACTCTGAATTTATAAAAGTTGGAAAGAAGATTGTGAATAAATGTGGTGGAGTACCACTAGCAATCAGAACTCTTGGGGGTGTACTCCGTGACAAGAGGGAAATAAATACTTTGAAGGCCATAGAAAGCAGCAATTTATGGAATCATCAGGATATAAAAGATCGAGCATTTGCATCGTTGCAACTGAGCTACTTTCATTTGGCAGACCATTTGAAACGATGCTTTACAATTTGCTCTATATTCCCAAAAGGATATGGAATCAACAAAGACCACCTGATTGCCCAATGGATAGCCCATGGCTTCATCCATCCAATGAATGCATGTCAGCTTGAAGATATCGGAAGTGATTACTTTGATTCCCTTGTGAAAGTGGGTTTTCTTCAAGAATCACCATTCAAAAGTCAGCATACTAAACAAACTGCATACAGGATGCACGACCTTATCCATGATCTCAGTCGACAAATTTTACAGCATGAAATGGTGACATCCTTACCGAGGAACATGTCGGGAAACAGTACTTACACATGCAGATATTTATCTTTGAACTCATGCAGTGAGAAGGTCGATGGGAGCTTACTTAACAAGGCACGTGCTCTCTATGTATCTGGTGGTAACCTATCATTGAAGAAACCATTTAAAAAGAGTTGCTATGTCCGCAGTGCTATTCTACAATATGCAACTGACACTCCATTTCCAATGTTCATATTGAAGTTTAAATTTCTTAGGTATCTTGAAATGTATAATCTTAGATGCAGTGAACTTCCGGAAGCTATCTCAAGCTGTCAGAACTTGCAGACGCTTCATTTGGTAAATTGCAGAGGTTTTGTGACATTACCAGACTCTATTGGCAAGCTTATGAAGCTGAGAACTCTAGAGCTGTTGCAGGGTACTGACCTTGAGAGTTTACCTGAATCAATTGGTGATTGTCAAAATCTTCAATACTTGCTACTATATCGATGTGAGAAGCTCAGAGAGTTACCAAACTCTGTTGGTAAAATTGAAAACCTGAGGGTGCTTCAGGTTGTTAAATGTCATAATGTCGGTACAACTGAATTGATTGGGGACTTTGGCAGGTTACAGACAATTAATTTGGCTGGTTGTAAGAGTCTTCGACACCTGCCAAGCACATTTGCTTGTCACACCTTACGTTCTCTGAACCTTTCTCATACCAATATTGCAGAACTACCTAACTGGGTCACTTTGAACCATAATCTAGAATGTATAGACCTTAGTTGGTGCATGGAATTAGTGGATCTTCCTGAAGATATAGTGAAGTTAAGAAGGCTTGAAGTTTTATGTCTAATTGGTTGTCACAAACTGTGTTGCTTTCCATCAGGATTCGGAAAGCTGACTTGTTTAAGAAAGCTGGGCTTGTTTGTTATTGGGGCTGGTGTAGATGATGCAAGGATCTTAGAGCTTGGAAATCTTAAAATGATAAGTGGTCGCCTTGAAATCACCAACCTTCAATATTTAAGAAATCCAAGTGATGCGAAGAATGCTTTCTTGAAGCAGAAGAATACAGAGTTTTTGATGTTGAACTGGTCCCAGAATCAAATGGAAGAGGCTTCAGTATCAGACATGAATCATGACCTGGTTGTGCTGGACTATCTTGAACCACCATCTCAAATTAGGGAATTGGTCATAAGAGGTTACCGAGGTCCCTGTTTGCCGCGTTGGATGACGAAGCAAAGTGACTCAGTTCCTTTGTCTCAGTTCCTTTGTCTAACAAATTTACAGCTGCAGCAATCACCAAACTTGAAGCATATGCGAGGGCTTGTGCAATTGCCTTTACTGAAGAAGTTGCGACTGTGCAGAATGCCTAATTTGGAGGAGCTGCAGATTATAGCATGTGGTTCTGATGTTCCAGAGAAATATTATTGTTTCCCCCTCCTGTCCACTCTGATCATAGTGGACTGCCCGAAATTGGTTGTGAAACCATGCTTCCCGTCTTCTTTGCAGAGGTTATCATTGAAAAATAGCAATTATGAGCTGCTGCTATCTCCGGAAAGCTCGCCCTCCCATCTGCTTTCTCACCTCAAGGATTTGAGACTAGAAGGAATGGCGGCATCAATGTCTGGCTGGGAATTACTGCATCATCTCACCGGACTGGAGTGCTTGGAAATCTGCCTCTGCAATGACCTGACACAATTACCAGAGAGCATTTGTAGCCTCACGTCCCTCAAGCGGCTGGAAGTCAAGCAATGTTCCAATCTTGTCAAATTTCCTGAGTGGCTTGGGGAACTGAGCTCTCTACAACAGCTGCTTGTCTTGGAAACCCCATTGATGGCCAGCCTTCCTCAATCAATGCGGCACCTTAGATGCCTCGTGAGACTTCACATCGGTGGTTGGCACAATCTGAACCAGCTGCCTGAGGTGATTCAGCACCTCACATCTCTTCACACGCTCAGATTGGAAGAATGCAGCGCGGTGACTGTGCTGCCGGAGTGGATAGGAGAACTCTCTGCACTTCGACGGCTTCTTCTTGAAAGATGCACTGCCCTTGAATCCCTGCCCCACTCCATACAACGCCGTAACAGACTCCAGTATTTGTCCATTGCTGGCTGCCCTCATTTGGCAGGTTACAAAAAGGAAGTTGGGGACCTGTGGCACCTTCTCTCCCATATTTCTCAGGTGGACATACAAGCTTGAGGGGGCCGAGGGCAGACAACATGTGGCAGCATCATGCCAGCATCCAGATTATTAGAAAAGGGTTGGGACTGTTTCAAGGTAGTACTGAGAACGTCCTAACAAATTACATCACCATGTCCGGATGTGATCTGTCCTCTGTTTTTATCATATCTGTCATTCCAATCTCTGTACTGTGTGAGCTTGAGATACTTAGATACTGCAAAACAATCTAACGTGGTCCCGATCTTATTGGAGATAAGTATTGCAAACTTAAGGATAAATTTAAGACCTAAAATGAATAAAAAAATATATATCTATGCTATCTCTTTGTTCATGTTCTAACACCATATCCACATCAAGGTTTTTAATTTCGGTATCGCCAAAATTTCGGCCACCACCGAAATTACCGAATTTTGCGAAATTCGGCCGAAATTTCGCTGAATTTTTTTTAGAGATTAGCACATGAAGTATGTTTTTTCTAAAAAAAATTGGATCTAAACAAATATTAGTATGATTTATGACTACATATCTATTAAATAGAAGAATATGCAATATAAACAATAGAAAAATATAAGATTAGAGTTATATAGCACATGTATTAGTGTATTAAAAAATTTCGGAGTTTTCTTTCGGCCACCACCGAAATTACCGAATTTCGTGAAATTCGGCCGAAATTTCGCCGAAATTTTGAACCCTGATCCACATACTGTAACATCTAGTCGGCTGTGGTAACCTCTGTAGTCAATTTCTCTTTTGTATCATACTTCTATGTATCTTTGATATGTGTAGTTAAAAGCTTAGCTCACATTAAGTCGGTTCTACTACCTCAAAAAAAAATCGTCTCTTGACTTAGCTCATCTATCACGACATATGAATATTTTTTAGCTTTTCTAATTTTGATATAAATTGTTGATTAAATATTGTTATATACATATGTTAAATTGATCTTTAGTACTTTTTTTAACTTTAACCTGAAAATCTCCTTTGTTATACAAAAAATTATAGAGCTTAGGTCCTAGTTTACGGTCTTAATTACTATAACACTCTAAGTGATGCAAAAAATATACTATATCATTATATCTATCATGTAATCCGAAACCGATTAGAGAGTTAATTTATGTATTTTTTTATAATAGCAGAGGTAGGTTTTTTTTAATAAAATAGGATAGATTCGGTTATTGTCGACGATGATTAGAATCTACCAAGTTAAGGGCAGTCCCAATGCTAGAAACTACATATAGTTTCTATACCTATTAATTTCCATAGACACTACATATAGAGACCATGGTCCCCAATGGATAGTTTATACAGTACAATTTTTTATCCAATCACATGCATTCTTTCTCTATTCTTTACCAATCACATCCTTTTATGTCTTGATTCACATAGTTTCTAACTTAGACCCGGTTTCTATGATTTTTGCTCTCTCTCTTCAATAACTACCTTGTCACATAGCAAAATGCTTAGGTGGCAATACAATTAATGTCCGTAGAAACTATGATGATTTATACATTGGGAGTGCCCTAAAGGCTAGATGTTTCTAATTATTGTGAGAATTTTTAGAATTTATTTTTCTATCATGTATGGTGCGAATTAAAGTATAGTTTCTGTTAGAGCCTCTAATTATTTATAGTAGGTCGAATTATTTCTTGCGGATGGCTTATATTAATATTTAAATGTAGATTTGATAGATACTTTTTATTATTTATTATGATGACTAAGGTGGATAATTTAGATAGAAATTAAAATAGGTTACTTTATATTTTGTTTAATACTGGCATACATAGGTAATTTGAATACAAATGTAGGGTTACTTTGCATTACCTTTAATAATAATAGAGTTGGATAATTCAGATTCAAAGTTATTGGATTATTTTGAATTACCTTTGCTAATGATAGGGGTGGGTAATTCATATATACAAAAGGGTTATTTTGAATTATGTTTTATAATGGCAAAGGTGGGTAATTTAGATGCAAATTAGGAGGTTAGTTTTTCATAATGCCAGAGGTGGTAACTTTTTCACAAAACAGAATAGATGATTAAAATCTACCAAATTAAAAGTCAAGTGTTTTCTAATTACTGTATGAATTTTAGGATTCATCTTTTTTCTTGCACGTCTAGTGTGTGAAACCTCTAATTAATTAGTAACAGTAAAGTTGTAGTAAGATGATAATTTATGGTTACTTTAGATTATATTTCATAATAGCAAAGGTGTATATTTGATAGTAAAGGTGGGAAATTCGAATAATTGCAAAGACCGACCTTTTTCCCATATAAATATCAATAGATCCCGTAACTATTATTTTCGCTGCAATTTCAACTGAGAGGAAAGAATGGCTTGAATGCAATGAACGGTGTTTTGCAATCTGGACCTGAATTGTTTCTTACGTTTGCCTTAGTTCAAAATTGTCGTCTCACGTCTCAGTCTGGTGGTCCTCTGTTCATGTTGGAAAGTTCATTTTACTTTTCTGAATCCGATGATTTTTCTTCTTGGACTGTAAGCCTGATCTCATACTCTCTCATCTCAAAACAATTTACGTTACCTCCCTTCTGGGTTAGGAATTGTTTTCGATGTGGTTTCATCATTCTTTTATATGGTTATAAAAAAACCCAATGAATACTTGATAAGATTTTTAAACCAAAAAAATATATCTGAACTTGTTAAAATTCCAAAAATAAATCCTATAAATAGACTGGAGACATGGGAAACTCAAATAATATATTTAGCGCTCGTGGAAATATCTCTAAAAAACTTTAATTTTTTTTTATTTAGCTCTTGGAAAATGAGAGAGAGAAAAATAAAAACAGCAAAAATTAGATTTACCTTTTTTATATAGATTTGGTCAAACTAAGTCTTTTGATTTATCCAAAAACGAGAATTGCGATGGAAGTAATAGTCCTGCTCTTTTCGTCGATCAATTCTTCCGTCTGCAGTCTGCACCGGCATGGCGGCGCCAATTACCTACCTGTTCGGCATGGCGGAACGTGGAATAGAGGTCCACCATCGTCCTGCGTATCACCAACGGCGACGGATGGAACATGCAAGATGGTCTAACTAGAGATGGCAATGCACACAAATCTGTTGGGTTTTGTCAATCCAAACTCATGTCTATGAATATAAAATCTGCCCGCTAAAGAACTCATGATCCATCGTGAGTTGAATTTTGTGTCCAAACTCATGCCCTTTTAACTAGTCACCGGTGCCCGCAACAGACACGCACCTAGGGATGTAAATGATACAAATACTTTCTGACCAACGAAAGAGAATCTTCTCTCGAAAACCCAAACAAATGTCCAAATCTAGTCTTATGCCCCCTCATTTCTCTTCCCGTATTTTTCGTTACACCCCCTCATTTATCTAGTCTTATGCAATCCTAATGCTTTCTTCCGCACAACCCACCTCCTCATTCATCTGGTCTTATGCGATCCTAATGCTTTCTCCCCTAGTCTCCTTCTCCGGCTCCGCCCTCCCTAATTCCCACTTCACAACACAAGATGAGGTAAAAAGATACCCTAAAATAAAACTATGTTAGGCCTTGAACACAAGACTTCATCATGGAACTAGATGACACTTCCGATGACACTTCCATACCACTACGTCAAGCCAACAGTTTTGAGTTCTAATGTAAATCTTTTTCTAGATAACATTTGGCCTATGTTTGGATCGGCCTTTTCAGCATATCATCTATACAAATTGTTATATGAGTGCCAATCAGATACATCAACAATTAAGGGGAATTCTACCTATCTCTGGCTAATTAATAAATAACTTAACATTAATGTGGTATGAGCAATTTCTTTGAAGGACATGTACTGGTGGGTTCTTGAGGTGGTGACCCAGCAGTTGCAAGTACGTCACACGGTAACATGTCTTCAAGATTGTGCATCAATGATGTCAACAATCCTTGCAAGTCGACGGCAATAGAAAATTAAGGGTTTTAATTAGTGCGTTAGGAACTGCTTGCATCCACTTAGCAACAACTACAAATCGTCTCGAAAGGACGCTTCTCGACTCGAGTGGCTTTTTATGATGTTCCCACGTATCTTGGTAACGGCTAAATTTTGTATGAATTTTTAATGTGAGTTCTTTATGGATCTTGATACTCGTTTTTTTCTCTTGTCGTAACGCGCGGACATATTTTGCTAGCCTAATATTAAAGAGACAAAATTCATCTCTATCTATTTTTTTTCGTCCAACTCCCCCTAACTGCTTGGACTTCTGTCCTTTTTTACTTTCCAAACTGCACTCACACCCTTCGTGTCTCATATGTGATTCGGACTTTTGACCCCTACTCATACGAGGTAGGACAACTCATTTCTAGTGATGATAAATACAGAGTCCGATGTCAATACGTAATGGGTCACGCCCTACGTATCTACTCGGACTCATTACCCACGCCATACAAGTTAGGATAAGATCACGCCCTACATATCTACTCAGACTCATGACCCGCACTATACGAGTTAGGATAACTCGCGTTTAGGATGATACAAAATCTGATTTCAAAGTATTGTGTTGCGTTGCAACGCACAGGTACATTTGCTAGTATTATATACAAATTCAAATATTTATATTCGATGCCAAAAACGAATATAAGATGGTTAATATCTGTAACACCCTAAAATTTGCTTATCTTGAAATATAGCTAAAATGATTTAATTTTGTATTTTTATGCTCACGAAAACATGAGGAAATAATAAATTTTCATTAGATTAAAATTTATCTTAAGGTAGAAACGTGTTTGTTGCATTTATGCCGGTCGCACCTTGTGTTTCTATATGCAAAATGTGATTTTTTTAAAAAAAATACGTTTAGGAGACGAATATCTATCTCTAGAAATTTTCCAGCTTCTTTCTGAAATTTAATTCCTACCTCCTTCACCTTAATCTTTATGTTCCAAGTTCCCAACAATCTTTTCATGAGCTCCAAATACTTTATTTGGGTTCATCGTGTTCCAAAGTGTCTCTAGAAATTTTCCCCAAATTTTCGGAAGTCCCGGGGTATTTTTGGTGGCTTAAATATCAATTCTAGATTTTTTTAGAATTATTTTATTCGCGAAATTAATTAATTCCAAAAATAAATAATATATCTCATTTTCCAACCAACTCTCAAAGCCCATGTACAATAATCCTAATAAATCTCAAAGGCCCATGCATTTATTTACTAATGGGCTTTAATGATTATTTAGGTTTATTAGTAAATGTGGAGGGTGCAACATTAATTAGTACCATATTGCTAGTTGATGTAGATGTGGAAAGTTTTTCTCCCTATAAATATGTACCAACCCATTGAATAAAGCACACCAAAACTACCGTAACGGGAGCCCCTAGTTTGGAAAATCTCTTGTGTAGTAAATTAGATTTTTCTCCTCCTTCTCCCGCCGTCGCCGTCGCCGCTGCGCTGTCCGACGTCGTAGACCCGCTGTCGACCGCAAGAAGGTCCTAGGTGAGTTCGTCGTCTTCTCCTCTTATTCCCTGTGCTCTCGACTCGTCAAACCATGGCCTCCGGGGCCCAAACCAAGCGCTCCGGGGAGCTTCTCGCCATTGGTAATGGAACTCCGTCGCGTCGGTTTTCTTCTCTGGACGGTGGCTCTCTCTCTCCCTCCTTTCTAATTTGGGCCGTCCAGATTTAATCAATAGTCCAAGATCGTCCGTACCCCATCGTCGGGTTTATTTGCAAAAGAGCCCCTGCAGTTTCGTGTAATATACCCTGCAGTCCATGGCGCACTTACAGAATACGTTTTTCTATTTCGAAAGCGTAGTTTCTTTCTAGTAGATTCAGAATATGTTTTCTCTTTCAAAAAGCGTAAAATCCCTCTGTTAGATTTAGAATACGTTTTCTTCTTTTAAAAACGTAGTTTCTTCGGTTAGATCCAAAATACGCTTTCATCTATTTACAGTTTTGTCACTAGTCTTATTTAGGCCATAAAATCTTCGTTTTAACTCTGTTTTGATCCATTCAAGTTGCGTTAGATTCATAATTGAGTAATCTACATGTTCACCCTACTGTTAAATATATTTTTAACTTTTAAAATTTGAGGTTAAAATTTAATCTATTATTTTATTAAAGGAAATCTTATTTAGTTCATAACTTTTCCGTTATAGCTTCGATTAGCGTGCTTTTTCGCGTTTGTGTGTTTGTAATAACGTGCGGAACATCTTTAGAACCTTTTTACTTGCTGGTTTATATGTTTGATGTACTGTTCTAATTTAGTTCTATTGTTTGCTTCATGTATGATTGTATGGATGCTTGTGTGGTGCTTTATGATCATGTCCAATCGGTAAGCTTTGCGTTGGTGATATAAAAGAAGTTGGTGATCCAAAAGAAGTCATTTGGAGGTTACAATTCAATAGAAGAATTTGAGTTTAAGACAAGTATAGCATGGGATCTTTCTTGTTGTCCTATTCACCTTAATATCATTTTAATCATATGCATGTGTCTACCTCGACAACCGTAGTAATTTTTCTAGCTATTTGATATCCTGGATTCCTTGATTCCTATGGGTTATTGCATTGGGTAGTATGATGCTAGTGCTCAACTAAAACCATGATCTTGTAACTTGATTAATGAATTATGCAATAAATATTAAAAGATGTTTTTTAGCAACATGGAACAAGGGGGCTAGAGCATTAGGTTATTTTATGGTGCTCTAGATTTTTCTCCATAAGGACTTATCTATAAGCGAATATCCGGGACTTACAGTACAGCTGTGAGGGCTACATGGCTCTGGCTTTAGCTCAGTATGAGGACATTTTCTAGCTTGTTAGTGGTTACCTTTATGGCGCAAGAGGGGCTCCGGCAGGTATGATCTCGGCCTGCCAAGAGGGTGCACTTTGGTTTCTTGGTATTTTATTAGTCACTCCTTGGAGGGGGTTCATGCTTATTGATGGGGAAATCTTAGCGGCCCGAACTTGTTAGACGAACCTTTCAAAGACTTCATAGTGAACCCTGCCGATCTTCCTTGGTAGTAGGTCAAGAGGTTGGCCGCCTCGGGCGAAAGGGTAAATCACGACTCAGTAAAAGTGTACAACCTCTGTAGAGTGTAAAACTGGTATATCAGCCGTGCTCACGGTCACAAGCGGCCTTGGACCCTTATGGAATAGATGATGAACACTGATGATACTGATGATGAAGATGTTCACTAATGATTACTATTTATGCTATTCATTATTCATGTTTACCTGATCATGTGTTTATATGGGTTTGTGAATAAACTTGTTGCCACCTAATTGCTAAAAGATGACTTATTAAAAGCTAATTGCAGTTAAATCAGTGTTAGCCTTTTGAGCCTCATGAACCCCATATTATATTTGTTGAATACGACATGTACTTACGCTTGCTTTACTTTTTAAATCTTTGAAAAAATTCCGGATGGGTACCAGATTGTTAGAGTTTGGAGAAATTAGGCTTGTGATCAACCAGTCAGTTGTACCTGTAGAATTAGAGTCTTCACCCGAAGATCGGAGTTATCTTTCTATTGTTTGTTGTCTAAGGTTATATCATTTATACTAAGTATGTTATATATTAAGCATTGTCTATTGATATAACCTTTATTTGTAGCTATATGTGAGATTTGATTTGCTGGGCTTATATATGGTGTGTATCTGGTTTTGTCCTTAAAACCGGGTGCTACAATATCCATCTGATATCTAATATCTAATATTTAACTCAGATAAATCCAAATAAAAATCTTGAACAACATCCCAAGCAAAGTAGTGATCAATTCTCTATTTTAATTCCACTCTCAGTAAAGGCTAAGCAGCAAGGCTATATATATATATATATATATATATATATATATATATATATATATATATATATATATATATATATATATATATATATATATATATATATATATATATATATGAAATTATTTTCTACTCCCAAGGACTAGATTTAGAGCGTATATGGCCTAACAAAATGTATATAGATAAAATATATCATCATACTAGACCATCTATGATACTATATATGTATGTATACTTAAAGTATATGATTATACTTATTTTATATCCTATTATCATAATATTATATAATATATTAAAATATATGTGCTCTTTTAAAAAAAATTACCTAGTAAAGATACAGAGTATCTTAATATTAGTACGTCAGCATACTCCAATTGATAAATAAGTATATACACATACACAACGTGATTTATGACCCCGTTCACTGGTCTAAAACTGGCTAAAAAATACTGTTCCGACTGAATTATTGTGAGAGAAAAACACTATTCCGACTAAAAAAACAAGCCAAATTTAACACAAGCAAACAGGGCCTATAAAACTACTCCCGAGCAAAGTAGTGATCAATTCTCTATTTTAATACCACTCTCAATAAAGGCTAAGCAGCAAGGCTCATGCGTCAGCACATAACTGGTTGCTGCGTTGCTTCTACCTATATATAGATATAGATAGGCATCCCTTAGTCTCCTTTATAGTGCACCACCTCACTACATTTGTTTCTGTGTAAGCAGTGTGGTAGTAAACTCACAAGCAGCAACGAGTAATGTGCATACACGAGTGGGCCGAAACATTTCGACTGTTCGGCCCATGCACCAAACAAAAGCATGCATAACAGGAGCAGCTCTTCTTTCTTTCTCTTTTTTTTCTGCTATTTTTTGTTGATATGGGATGGACGTAAGCCACTAAATGGACCATTCCACTTAAAAAGTTTAAAGTATTGTTGACTGGTACGAGATGCATGTTCTATTACGATATTACGATAGATCGGGTTTAAAAAAACTCACAAACCCGATGAGTCTAACTTTTTGCTTATTAACAGACCTACGCATAGAGAAATTGGTCCATACCCTTGCCTTAATGGAGTAAAAACCCGTTGGATTTTGGGTTTTAGGTACTCATTGTCATCTCTAGGTCCAATGGGTGGAATTCTTGTTGCTTGGTTTAGGGGGAAAACCGGTAGTCTGGCACAACGGCCTGCGATGTGTTCGACAGAATGCCTGAGGGCATGCATCCAGAAGCAAAAAGATGGTCGACCGTTGCTAGTAGGGCGACGTCCTCCTGGAGCTTCCCATCCATGGTTGTCATCCTCAGGGTTGTTCTGTTCCAAATTATAAGATATTTTAGCTTTTCTAGATATATTGCTTTTGATATGTATTTAGACATACACATATAATATATCTAGGTGCATAGCAAAAGCTATGAATCTATAAAAGCTAAAACGTCTTATAATTTGGCATGGATGAAGTACTACTGTCTTTCTATATTTCAGTCCATGCTTTCTCACGAAAGGAGATGTTTTCTCACGAAGGAGTTGGAAGCTCACCCATACCTCAGCTCAAACTAGCAAGGCCTTTCGGCATTGGCTGAGCAACCGAGTTTCTCCTTGGCCTTGGTGCGCGCTGTCGTCTTCGAGCGTTTTGAGGACGTGTAATCTTTTAATCAGCTTTTCTGAAGGTGTTCATGTAACGTAACGCTGCTTTACTTTAATTAATATATCGAAGTTGCTGTCAAAAAAAATACGGGAGACGACTTCAAGTCTTCTTCGTTTTTTTTAATTTCTTGTTGGAGGCATAGGCTGTTTATAACTATTAGTGGGCCTGCCAAGGACAGTTCTAATCACCTCGCTTCGGACAGCAGCAACGACAGAGTGCGCCGAGTAGTATTGACTGGAATTAAGGATGAAAATGGTCGGAAACTGTCGGAAAATCTCTCGACCGTTTTCTACTTCTATATTTGAATAGAAAACAACAGCGAAAATGGTAAAGCCGAACACAAAAACGAATACGAACTTACGGAATGTCGAGAATTTCGAAAACGAACTAATTCGAGCGGAATTATATCGAATACAATCAGTATACGAAAAATAAATACTAAATATAAGACACCATGTAAGTAACGATGAAAACAGTCGAAAACGGTATTACAATATAGAAAACGGAAGCGGTCGGTTCGGGATATTTTCTACATTTCCGTACCGTTTTCATCCTTACATGTAAGGAAGATATGATTTTTCTAAGGCAACAAGTTCTACAACTTTCTTAAAAAGTATCTCCATTCGATACAATGTAAGGAAGATATGATTTTTCTAAGGCAACAAGCACTTGTACGCGATTAATATACCGCTGAAACTTTGTTTAATTCTTTTGAATATCTTAAAGACCTCAAATGAAAAAACTAAAAACTAAAAAGTTGTAGATCTCGTTGAGAGCTACAATTTTCATATAAAAAACATCTTCATCCGAGATCATACGAAAAAGATACAATTTTTTTAAGGTTCGACTTCTAGTGGGTCAAATTTGGTTTAAACCGAATTTCGAATTCAGGATATTCCGAATTAAAAGTAGAAAAATAGAAAGCGGTCGGAAAAATGTCCAAACCGTTTTCATTCCGATTTCGAATTCGGTGTTCCAAATTTCGAACCGAATTCGAATTTACCTGAAAATACGAATTTGATCGAATTAAATATAGAAAACGATGCGGTTCGGTACGGGATATTTTCGTACCGTTTTCATCCCTAACTGGAATGACCCGTCAGGTTTGGTCAGCTGTCATGTCCATCGCTCGTAGAAACTGACGGGTGGGAAAATTCTCTATGATATTTTATTTATTTAAAATTATAGTGTTTATCTGAATTTTTTGAAAATTATACAGTAAATCTCATCTATCACTAGATATATAAGTGGTAAAAGTTTCGTACACAGAAGAGAATATGAGAGTGCAGAAAATACAACTATGTTTCGGCTTAGTTAATATGTTAAAAATAGATAAAATTGTTATAAAAATGAAAAATGATGTAATCTCATGCATTGATGACTAGCACACTATTTAGGAAACATAAAATATGAATACCATAGTTCAGAAAAAAAAATTAAGTAACATTAAGTTATTTAACACATGCTTTTGCATAAATATAAAAGGGACTTAAGCATTTCTTCCCCTGTTTTAAAGCGGAATTGTGATTTTGTCTTTATTTTCTTAACTTTGTGATTTTATAAGGGAGGCTTTACCTTACTATGTAAAGTCTCTCTAACGATGTTAACTTTTAGACAAAGAGACAACTTTTCTCATGCGTTTTTACCCCTATTTTATTTTGATATTTGTGTTTTTACCCATATTTTCAAATCAACAATTTGACAGTTTTGATATAGAATTATACAATTCAATCAGTGCAAATCTCAACAATTTTTAGAAAAAAAATCGACAACACTTCAGCTAACCATCCATATAAACAGAATTTAATATTGCACTACAAATTAATATCAAATTAATATCACACATATTGCATTAGTTGAACTAATAGCAGTGTCAATCTTTGATACATGAGATGGATATACAAAGAAGCCAATTTTGCAGCAACGAGTCAAGAACAAGCTGTTCTTCTCTACCGGGTAGCAAATCCGATCCTCAAAATGATCGGATCGGACGCACGCCAGGAAACCGAAAGGCCCCCTCTTCCTTTTTTTAGATAATCTCTACAGCCTCTACCACTTGGATTAGCAGCGGGAATGGAACGGCGAACTGAAAGAGTAGGATTAGGCAATACTCAATGTATTACTGTGTATGATCAGCGTTTATATATATATATAGGCATTGTGGGAGGTCAGGCAGGCCCACACGCCATATTACATTCCAATACTCCCCCGTAGTCTGAATTGGGAGCACCGCGAACATTGAAACTGGACCTAAACTCCGTGAACACGGACGTCAGCAAACCTTTGGTGAAGATGTCGGCGTACTGGGATGAAGTGGGAACGTGCAGGACGCGGACTTCACCGAGGGCGACTCGTTCTCTAACGAAGTGCAGGTCGATCTCAATATGCTTGGTTCGCTGATGCTGAACCGGGTTGGTAGAGAGGTAAACGGTGTTGACATTATCGTAGTAGACTACTGTAGCACGACGGAGTGGGTAGCGAAGCTCTATTAGAAGTTGGCGCAACCAGCAGGCTTCGGCAACTCCATTCGCGACTGCTCGATATTCCGCCTCTGCACTGGACCGAGACATTGTAGGATGACGTTTGGATGGCCAAGAGATGAGATTGTCCCCGAGAAACACCGCATAACCCGAGGTGGATTTGCGTGTGTCAGGACAGTCCGCCCAATCTGCATCGGTGTAGACAGTGAGATCAGCTGGAGAGGTCTGGTGGAGATGTGGACCGAGATCCAATGTACCTTGAAGGTACCGGAGAATGCGCTTCAGAGCGCTCAAATGAGGTTCTCGGGGTCATGCATGTACAGACAGACCTGCTGAACAGCATACGCAATGTCTGGTCTGGTGAAGGTAAGGTACTGAAGAGCCCCGGCAAGACTGCGATACTGACTTGGATCAGCGACTGAAACACCATCAGCAGAAAGCTTGGAGTGAGTGTCCACAGGAGTGTTGCTTGGCTTGCAGTGACTCATACCGGCGCGGCCCAGAATGTCCAGCATGTACTGTCTCTGAGAGAGAAATAAACTGTCACCTCTGCGCTGAACACTGACACCCAGAAAATGGTGAAGAGGCCCCATGTCTGTCATGGAGAATTCCTGGCGCAGTGCTGCGATAATCCGATGGAGGAGACGACGCAGTGAGAACAATGTCATCAACATAGAGTAAAAGAAAAGCCATGTCAGCACATTTGCAGTAGATGAACAACGACGTGTCGGACTTGACCTCAACAAACCCGAGTGAGGTAATGTGAGAGGCGAAGCGACTGTGCCAGGCGCGAGGAGCTTGCTTCAACCCATAGAGTGACTTATTCAGGCGACAGACATAATTTGGCTTGGAGGAGTCGACAAACCCAGTCGGCTGTGCGCAGTAGACTGTCTCAGTCAAAGTGCCATGAAGAAATGCATTCTTCACATCAAGTTGGTGAATCGGCCAGGAGCGAGACAGTGCCAAAGTGAGTACCATCCAGATGGTTGCTGGCTTGACAACTAGACTGAAGGTCTCATCATAATCAATGCCCGGACGCTGTGTGAAACAGCGAAGCACCCACCGGGCTTTGTAGCGGTCAAGAGAGCCATCGGACTTGAACTTGTGACGAAAAACCCACTTGCCGGTGATGAGGTTGACGCCAGGAGGGCGAGGCACCAAGGTCCAGGTGTCGTTTGCCTGCAAGGCGTCGAACTCGGCCTGCTTAGCAAGACGCCAGGCCGGATCCGAAAGAGTGGCACGGACGGATGAAGGTACTGGACTGGTAGGCGCAGCCGTCGTGTGGAGATTAAGGTGATCCACGGGTTGCCAAAAACCGTCCTTGCCACGGGTGCGCATGCTGTGCGCATTAGTGACAGGAACGATCGCCTCCGGAGTCATCATGGTTGTGCTGCCGGTGGTCCAGCTAGCGCCGCTGGCAACAACCTAGGATGCTGAGTCCGCAGGGGCAGCAGCACCAGCCGGACCGGTGGAATTAGCGCCACCTGAGGGGGCCACGGTAGTACCTGACATCGTGTCAGGCACCGCACCGCCGGCAGGAGAGGCACCAGGGGTCCCAGGTGCAGCATCCATGCCGCCAGGGAGACGAGTACCTGCAGGCACAACTCTTGGCCACATAGGCGAAGAGGAATCATCAGCATCATCCAAAAACGCAAGTGTGTTTGGGTCCTGGGGGTGGTGGACATCTCGGAGAACGGAAACAAAGTCTTGTCGAATATAACGTGACGGGAGACAATGATCCGATTGGAATGAAGATCGAGACATCGATATCCTTTGTGATCGGATGAGTACCCGAGGAAAACACAGGAGCGAGGTGATAATTTATGTGGAGCTGTGGACGAGAGATTGGGATAGCAGGCACAGCCGAAAACTCGAAGGTGAGTGTAGGAAGGCTGTGTGCCGTAAAGAGCGAAGAAAGGGGTGCGGCCGTCTAGGATTTTGGTGGGGTGACGATTGAGAAGGTAGGTGGCAGTGTGGAGTGAGTCAACCCAATAAACTGGAGGAAGGCTTGCCTGAAACAGAAGGGATCGCACGATGTTGTTCACGGTGCGAAGGGTGTGCTCGGCACGTCCGTTCTGCTGAGAGGTGTATGGGCACGACATTCGGAAGATGACTCCATGAGTGAGGAAAAATGTGCGGGCCGAGGAGTGGTCAAACTCACGGCCGTTGTCGCACTGAACTGCCTTGATGGTGGAGTCGAACTGCGTACGCACATATGAGAAAAAGTTAGAAAGGACACTGAAAGTATCGGACTTGAGACGTAATGGGAACATCCAGGTGTAATGAGCGCAGTCATCAAGTATGACTAAATAATATTTATAGCCCGACACACTAACAACTGGAGAACTCCAAAGATCACAATGTATTAAATCAAAAGGATGTGCAGCGCGAGAGTGTGACACACTAAAAGGTAGGCGCACATGGCGACCTAGCTGACAGGCATGACAAACATGATCAATATGGCGCTTATTACATGAAATAGCATTGGAACTAATAAGCTTGGAAAGAGCCGCATGTCCGAGATGACCAAGGCGACGATGCCAGAGTGAGGTGGATGACGTGGTGGCAGCGAGGGCAGTAGGAGTGCTGGATGGTGCTGGGAAGAACGGGTAGAGGTCACCCGTGCTATTGCACCTGGCGATCACGCTCCGTGTCTGAAGGTCCTTCACAGAGAGGCCAAACAGGTCAAACTCAATGGAACAATTATTATCAGTGGTGAAATGACGTACGGAAATCAAATTCTTAATAATGTTTGGTGACACTAAAACATTAGAAAGAACAAGAGGACGTCGTGTGGTGGAGAATGAGTGTGACCCAATAGATGTAATGGGAAGCGAAGCTCCGTTACCAACAATGATAGATGAAGGACTAGATGACGAAGGATGGTGAAAGGTAGAAAGAATACCAGCGTTGTTGACCATATGGGCACCGGCGCCAGAGTCAATGTACCACTCGGCCGATGAAGGGGGCGTCAGCGTCATGGTGTTGAAGTTGTTGACGAGGGCGGATGGATCCCAGGACGCGCCCTGCATGGGCGTCCACTGCTGCTGCTGCTGTGGCGGCGATGGTCCTTCGTAGCCGAACCCTGGAGGAGGTCCAAGGGTGTACGGCTGCTGCACATACGGCTACTGTATGTACTGCTATTGCGGCTGAGGAACAGTAGTGAAGGCAGCCGGCGAAGGTCGAAACGGCATCCCTGGACCGCCCGACAAACACGGCTAGAGCTGCACAGTGCCCATCCATGGGTTGTAGAACGGTGTCGGGAAGCGAGAGCCGCCTCCAGTGTTGGAGACCTGCTGCTGCTGGTTGCGGCCGTGGCCACCGCGGCAACGGCCAGTGCGCTGTGAGCCGCCCTGGCCAGCGTGCCCGCCCTGGCTGCCCTGGCCATGGCCGGCATGGCCGCCCTGGCCCTGGCCTGCGTAGGAGCGCCCAGCAGGAGGGTGCGGGGCAGTGACGAGCGCGGTTGTCGCAGAGGATGCCGGCGGGTCCGATGCCCCGGCGGCTTCGCTTGCAGCAACGTCGTCGATGTCGATCTCCTCGAGCAGGAGGAGTGTGCGAGCCTTCTCGAAAGTGGGAAAGGGTTGCCGCATCTTGAGGTTGGAGACCATGGGCCGGAACTTGCCATTGAGCCCGCGAAGGAGAGTGAGGACCAAGGTCCGATCCCCGATCGGATCGCCGAAGTCGCTGAGGGTTGCCGCCATCGTTTCAAGATGGCGGTAGAGGTCGGTGATGGAGGCCGACCCTTGTTTCAATGTGCGGAATTCCGCCGAGAGTAGTAGGGCGCGCGATTCGCGCTGGCCGAGGAACTCGTTCTCGAGGTAGGTCCATGCGCCGCGTGCGTTCGGCTTGCGGTTCATCGTCGACTGCTGGAGATCGGTGTGGATGGTGCAGTAGATCCAAGTGAGCATGGTGCAGTTCATCTGCACCCACGCCGGTCGATCGGTGTTGACGACGTCGGAGAGGACGTGGTCCGTTAGGGCATACTTGCTGAGGACAACGAGGAACATGGACCGCCACCGGTTATAGTTGTCAGCGGCGCGATCCAAGACCAGGGGCACGAGGACCTTGATGTTGAGGACGGAGATGGCGGCGGCGTGGACGTTGGCGTACTTGGCCTCGTACGCGTCGAGGGCCGCAACACGATCGGCCTCTGCCCTACGGGCGCGCTCCTCGCGTTCTTCGCGAGCCTGGCGTTCGGCGTCAGTTTCCGCCATAGGAGAGGGCGAGCAGGACGATGCGGTCTCAGGTATGTGGGCGGTGGATCGCGACTTCGCGAGTCAGCGGATCGCGTCGCGTCGGGTAGCGCGGGGGGATCAGGTCGTGCTCTGTGACGGCGCGCGCGATGGGAGGGGCCGGCGAGCGGGACGGGCTCTGCGACGGCGGCCGGCGAACGTGGGTTCAGCGGCGGCGTGATTAGGGTTTGCGGAAGCAAGGAAGGAATCGTCTCATGATACCATGAAAGAGTAGGATTAGGGAATACTCAATGTATTACTGTGTATGATCAGCGTTTACATATATAGGCATTGTGGGAGGCCAGGCAGGCCCACACGCCATATTACATTCCAACACAGACGATTGCCGCCCATCCCCGTTGGCGATCAAGAACAGCAGTTAGCGTTGCGTACCAATCTGTTCTCATTGCACTAACCGCAGCGGACGACGCGGCCCTCATCCTCGACGAACACCTTGCGGCCGCCGCCACAGCCGTTGCTCGGGACGAACCGGACGCTGCCGCAGGCGTCGCAGTAAAATCACTATTGCACCTGTGGTAGGGTTAGAACACCAAATTCCCATATAAAAATGGCTGAAATATTAAAATATTATTTTTTTCGATAATTAAATACAGTAACTTGATCTCACATAATATAAAAATAAGTAATTAAATATAATATGTTTTTATGCTTTAAATAACTCGGCTCCCTGTGTCAACAGTCCGGCGCGTCCGGTTGCGCGGTCTTCTTATCCAGGCGACGGCGGCCACCGCGAGTGGAGACAACGGTGCTCTCGAGTCTCGTCCAATGTGGTGAGGCGAAGCGTCCTGAATATCCTTTCTGACGGCCGCCTCGTTCTTCCCACCGTGTTCTTTGGCTCCGCTCATTCGTCCGATTATCCCCGCACGCCCAGGCAGCACACGCGCCTGCCGCCTGTTCGACGGAAAGCCCAAGGAGCAAGGACGGCAAGGTCGAGGGAATGGCTGCGGACCCCCTCGACGGAGAGCCCAAGGACGGAGGATCGTGTCAGAGCATAGGTTCTGGCGGATATAAGGCATGGGTACTTGCGTAGTTGCGTCCTCGACCGCTGCTAGCTGGCCTGGGGCTTCTGGAAGTGGAAGTTCTCGCCTGCCTGTCCTGCCTTCGCATCACCAACGTCGACGGATGAGAGAGCGCCAAGGAGTTCATCTACTTGTCAACCATCCGTGAAGGTATCAAACGCACAGGTATAGTGGCTGTATTCACTTATTTGGATCACTTCGCGAAATCTATCTTCCCTCATCGTGTAGTTTGCAAATGGGCAATCCCGTTTCGCCGAATTTCAAGTCGTGTGGTGTGGTGTGGGACCAACTTTTGGTTCCATTGACGCTAATAATGGTTTGACGCGAAAGGGCCTGCTGAGATGGTTAGATGGCTGAGATGATCTAGTTCGAATCACCTCATCTGTCCCACGCCGAAACATAGATCTAAGGTCTGCTCCCGGTCGTGGCTCTCATATGGGCTACGATACCACTGTGTATGGGTAGGGCAGGGTTTGGAAGTTTAGTCGTCCTGCATTGTGTGAGAAGGAATTCGTCTTAATGCAATGTCTAGGGCTGTCTTGCCCCGCAGCTCAAGTCTTTATGGTTTGAATTTTGGTTGGCAACGAATTTTCATGATGGCTTCCTTTCCACTTCCTTGATTGCAGTAGGCTCCAAGAGTAGTTGCATGTGTCCTTCATGCCAATAATCCAGAGAAAATATGTGCCGTGCAAGGATAGTTGACCCCGAAGCGCTGAACTGGAGCGACCAAAAGCACTACCGGGGTCATCTCTCTGCCATCCAGGCATCCAGCTAAGCTGCACCTCCTAGGCTCCTACTGTCTGCAACTCTGCATCCTGAACCACCGAAGCCAGTGCTGTATCAGGGGAATGGAATAGGATCAGGCAGCTGATTGGAGCTTCGATTCTACGTACGTGCTCTGATTCCTTCTGCCAATATATCTTCGTACTGTCTTCCTTGATTAAATTTCTAGCTAACGATGTTGAATTGTTTTTCAGGTTTCTTAGTGAGTGCCACAAATTAGAGTACCTGGTCAAGCACTAGTGTCATATGTGATACATCATAACAAGCACTAGTGTCGTGTCACATATGTGATACATCTGTTGCTCTTGCTCTGCTCTGACCATCGGCAGAGGTATTTGTACACAACTTATTTCTCTGTCGCTGCATCAATGTGTATCCTTTCATATGTGGCTCATAACCATGTGGCATGGAATTGCTTAATCTAGAACTTCTGTACAGAGAGCAAGGACCAACATCCATTCCAAACTTTTTTTTTGTTTTCCCATGTAAGATAAAATGCCATAGGACCATTTTTTCCCAGTGAGTTCCTATATACTATCCAGATAGCTAACCTTAGTTCCTAATTTCAGACCTTTTACATCTGTTTTGTCATTCAAGAGCTGAAATAATATTGCTTGTATTAGCACATCAACCATATTAGTTTGAGGTGGCAAAACTCGTATAACCATTCATTTTGCAACTTCATCCACAGGGGTTTGGCGTGGGAGCCTTCCAAATATGGCTGGAATTGAGGGTGCTTTAGCATCTGGACTGTTGACGGTTGCAGGAAACAAGCTAGGTTCACTGATATCCAGTGAGTTTGCTTCCATAACTGGTTTAAAAAAGGATCTCTCCGAGCTCCAGGATATACATACAAAGATTATGAGCTGGCTGTCTGTGGTTCGTGGCAGAACAATAGACCATGAAGCATCTGGTCGAGGGGTGATGAAATTGAGGAGTCTTGCTAATGAGATTTATGATTTACTTGATGATGTCTACATCGAAGATGAGAAACACAAGGTAAATAGCGACCATGATAAGCCTGTTATAACTGACAACTTTTCTGCAAAACCGGAGTTGCTTCTGTTCCGACACAAGGTGGCCCATAAGATCGATGAAATCAAGGTGACATTTGATACAATTGTGATGGAAAATACACTACATAATTTACAAGTGGATCAACCAGTTCAAAGCAGAAACAAGGAAACATCAGATCAGTCTTTGTTGAGTTATGTTGAAGATTTAAAAATACCATCAAGGGATCATGTGAAGGCCAATATCATATCTAAGCTTGTACAACCTAACAAAGGAGAATGTAATCATATAGTTTCTATTGTTGGGCTTGGTGGTTCTGGCAAGACCACTTTAGCCCAACATATCTGCCATGATGACAAGATAAAGGAGCACTTCACAAATACAATATTCTGGGTCCATGTATCGCAAGAATTTTGCGAGGATAAACTCATTGTGAAGCTATTTGAAGCTGTCGTTGAGCAAAACTCTGGTGTCCATGCACAAGATCAAATGCTCCATGCAATTTCAAACAAATTGAGCGGAAAGAAGTTTCTTCTTGTCTTGGATGATGCTTGGCACGAGGATAGGCAAGAATGGGAAAATTTCATGGTTCTCCTAAATAATGGTGCCTATGGAAGCAAGATTCTTCTAACTACTCGCAACCAAAGTGTTGCGGAAGCTGTGGAATCAGAGGATGTATTCAAATTGCCATTCTTCTTAGAGGATGAGAGCTGGAGCTTCTTTCTAAACAGTTGTGGTTGGGTGGAACAAGATTTGGATTCTTCTTATATTCAAGTTGGAAAAAATATCGTGAAGAAATGTGGTGGGGTGCCACTAGCAATAAAAACTCTTGGATCTGTTCTCTATGAAAACAGAACAATAAATACTTGGAGAGCCATAAGAGAGAATAATCTATGGGAAGAAGAGAATATAGAAGGCAGAGTGTTTGCATCCTTGACACTGAGCTATATTTACTTGAAAGATCATCTAAAGGAGTGCTTCACATTTTGCTCCATATTCCCCAAAGGCTACAAAATCAATAAAGGCTACTTGATTCAACAATGGATTGCCCATGGATTCATCAAGCTGAAGAATGAAGAGCTGGCACATGATATTGGAAATGAATACTTTGATGCTCTTATGAAAGCTGGATTTCTTCAAAGTCCAGTTGAAACTTGGCCTGAAAAAAGTGTAGAATGCGAGATGCATGACCTGATTCATGATCTTACTCGTTATATTTTACAGTATGAAGTGATGGCATCTCTACCAAAGAACATGACTACACATAACTGGTCACAAAAATGCAGATATTTGTCGTTGATGTCTTGCAGTGAGAAGGTTGAGGGGGGCCTATTTGACAAAGTCCGTGCTGTATATGTCTCTGGAGGTAACCCGTCATTTGATAACCATGAGATTTGCTATATCCGCAGTGTTGTTCTAGACTATGCAGTTGATACTCTATTTCCACAATTCATACTGAAGTTAGAACATCTTGGATATCTTGAAATCCATCAGCTTACATGCACAGAACTTCCAGAGGCTATATCAGGCTGTTGGAACTTGCAGTCACTCCATTTTATTAGTTGCAAAGGTTTTGTGGTGTTACCTAAATCTATTGGCAAGCTTAAGAAGTTAAGAACTCTAGAGCTGAATGATATTACAGATCTTGAGAGTTTACCTGAGTCCATTGGTGATTGTCAAGATCTTCAGTTCTTACAACTAAATTACTGTGGAAAGCTTAGAGACATACCGAGCTCCATGGGTAGACTGGGGAACCTAAGGGTGCTTCATATACTCAGATGTTCATCTTTGCAACTTCCTTCAGAATTCAATGGTGAGTTAAGCAACTTACAGACAGTCAACTTACATGGTTGTTGGGGTCTCCAAGACCTACCAAGCACATTTGCCTGCCCGATGCTTCGTACTCTCCACCTTTCTGAAACCAAAGTTACTGTGCTTCCCCAATGGGTTACATCGATTGGTACTCTAGAGCATATAGACCTTCATAATTGCAAGGAGTTGGTGGAGTTGCCTAAAGGTATAGCTAACTTGAAAAATCTTGAGGTTTTGAATCTAGTGGGTTGCAGCAAACTACAATGCATGCCATCGGGATTTGGCCAGCTGACTCTCTTAAGACATCTGGCCCTGTTTGCTGTTGGGTGTGGTAGAGATGATGCAAGAATCTCAGAGCTTGAAAATCTTGATATGATAAGTGGACGTATGGAAATCACCAACCTTAAATACCTGAAGGGTCCAAGTGAGGCAGAAAAGGCCATGTTGAAGCGGAAGAATATATGGAGTTTGGAGTTGACCTGGTCTTCAAGTCAAACCGAAGAAGAGATAGTATCAGATGTGGAACAAGATCAGGGTGTGCTTAATGCTCTTGAACCACCATCACCAATTGAGAACTTGAAAATCTGTAGGTCTTCAAGTCAAACCGAAGAAGAGATAGTATCAGATGTGGAACAAGATCAGGGTGTGCTTAATGCTCTCGAACCACCATCACAAATTGAGAACTTGAAAATCTGTGGTTACAGAGGCTCCATTTTGCCATGTTGGATGACAAAGCTAAATGATTCTTCTTTCTGTGCTGGTATAGTGTTCAAGCAGGCCAGTTTATGTCAGTTCCTTTCTCTAACAAAAATGACACTAGAAGAATTTCCTAACTTGAAGTATATACGAGGACTTCAGGAGTTTCGTTCGCTAAAGTCCCTCTCTCTGGTCAAAATGGCTAACTTAGAGGAGCTGTGGACTACGACAAGCAGTTCTGGAATTCAGGGGGAAGAATCAGAAGCACAATACTGTTTTCCTGTCCTGTCTGAAGTTCGCATTACAGGCAGCCCAAAATTGAATGTGAAGCCCTACTTCCCACCATCGTTAGTGTCATTGTCTTTTGAAGAAAGCAACGAGCAGCTTCTATCCCTAGGTAGCTTCTCCCTTCCACTTCCTCCACCTGCTGATGAGTCTTCGTCATCCTGCAATCAGCAGTCTGCAGCGCGTTGTCTCAGGGAACTACGACTAAGAAAAATGATGGGATCATCATCTAACTGGGAATTCCTGCAGAGCCAAACTGAACTGGAAACCTTGCATATTGACTGCTGCGATGATCTGAAAGAATTACCTGATAACATTCGAAACCTCACCTCCCTGAGGGCGTTGTGCGTAACAGGGTGCCAGAACCTTACAATGCTTCCCGAGTGGCTAGGCGAACTGCGTTCTTTGCAATTCCTGTTTGTCTTCATGACACCGATGATTGACAGCCTCCCACAATCAACAAAGCACCTTACGTCCCTTACCTCGTTGCAAATTTGTCGTTGGGACGAGATGAAGGAGCTGCCTGACGTGATTCAGCATCTCACCTCCCTTGAATTGCTCAACTTGGTACTATGTGATGCTCTGACTGAGCTGCCGGAGTGGATTGGACAGCTCTCGGCACTTCGTACTCTGCAGATCCAGTATTGCCCTGGCCTTGAATGCCTGCCCCAGTCCTTACAACGGCTTACTGCTCTCCGCGAATTGCACATCGGTGGCTGCCCTGGTTTGGTTAGTCGTTACAAGCAAGGAGTGGGCCCGGACTGGCAACTGATCTCTCACATTCCTAATATTCGCATATATTAGGAGGCTGAAAGTCGACACGCGAACGTTGCAGCATCCATTCCAACCATTGGTACGTTCTACCCACTACTGATTCCGATTTGCAGCTTTGTTGTTTTTGAGTTGTTTTTGTGTTTTGTGCTGATTGATTTTGTGTCACTCTTTGTTTCTTGCGCTATTTCCAGAGCGTGTTACTTCTCGGTCTTCCCTGATGGCAGGCAGTAGAGCAAAGTCGCACATGTCCTCTGTAATTGTGTTATTTATATAACTGTGATCTTCAGCCTGATGGAATCCAATTCGTGTCTGCTGCAACCTGACTCAATACGTGTGCTCGTACAGGCTTCAGTTTCGAGGACTAAGAAGGATGCAGTGTCCAGTCAGCTGGACTGTTCAGAAACCTTTTTTTTTGGCAAGGATTGCTACATGTATGGGCAATCTTATATCCGTTCCATTTGATGAATGGATCTTATTAAAACTCATGATAGGCTTACTCTGGTAACTAGACCTATGGTTAGAAAAGGACATGTTTTTAAGTAATTGTTCAGCCTGTACACTTGTTTTTTTTTTTTTTGTGTGTGTATATATGCACAAATGATGAGCATACTCTTGCGCTTTATGTAAGTGGTGGTGAAAATACCATGGTTCTACAAAGTACTTTTGTTCAGCCTTGAGGTCAGGGGTGGAAATTGGATGTCTGAAAATCTGAATTATCTGAATCTGTATAGAACTATACAATAAAACTTATAATATTGATGTATCTGTATTCGTTTCCAATAAAAATATAAAATGGATGTATTCAAATATGTTTTTCATTATTTTCTCTATCCAATTCTCCATCATATTCGGAAAAATGGTTGCATATCCATATTCGTGAAGATTACAGTATTAGGTGAAATTATTTAAAAGTTAATCTTGCGGCCATTGACTAATTGAATTTATTTTACAATAATACTAATATGCATCAATTGAAAATATTTTAAAGTAATGACTAATAATATTAATTTTAATATCACCAAACTATAATACTGAACAGAATTCAGTATCGTTCACTAGTCGCGTGTCAGTATCAGTATTTTCTTGATGCTGGGTGTATTACTGACTCATACTGAACGTGGTTCAGTAGTACTCAGTATTTTTTATAGTCAGCACCTAGGGTGTAGAATAGCACTGTCGTTACTAATCATGTATAAAGAAAATTTTAATTATTTTTTATATACTAATAACATTAATATGACCAATGATATGTAATATAGTTTTGTCATAGTTGATATTCAACTTTTAAAAGTTGTGTGTAATTGTGTATGAGTAATAATTAAGCCCATGTTGATCTTATATACCATTGTTATACATATGATTATTGATTTAGAATTATGTAGTAATATGACTAACAATGTACTATCATTATTGTTGAAATGAATAGAATCTGTGAACAGTTTGAATAGTTGGGAGTTCTAACATTCCTAGCTAGTTTTGGAGTTTTACAGCTGAAAACGACCGTTTTTGTTTGGTTGGATGTTTCTCTATGCTGTCATTTTCATCCATACTCTCTTGCCCACCTTAAACTTTGAGTAAACAGTAATTTCGGTCCTATTTATGAGTGTTTAGAGTTCAGTTACATGGACTTGTTCAGTCAAGCTTCGCCCACCGGAGGCCATGCTCGCTCTAGCAGGTGGTTGTAATAATAATCAGATTTGGGCTAACAACAGGTGATTGTAAGAAGCTCCAACTGTGCAGAATGCCTAATTTGGAGGAGCTGCAGATTATGGGATGTGGTTCTGAAGACTGAAGTTATTACAGAGGAAGGAGTGCGTATCCAATATTATTGTTTCCCTAATTCTCTGTCCTGTCTACGCTGGCTGCCCTCATTTGGCAGGTTACAAGAAAGAAGTTGGGGACGGGTGGCATCTTCTCTCACATATTTCTCATGTGGACATACAAGCTTATATAACTTTATAAGGGGCCGAGTGCAGACCATGTGGCAGCATGCCAGCAATCCCTGTTAACTTGTTTTATCATAAAATCCATGTGGAAGGACATAGCAGCTCTGACAGTTTGTCTGTCGATACAGGTCTTCTTTTGATCAACGGTGTCATAGGACATGCACAAGCAGATTACAGGAGTCCTAACAAATTACATCACCATGTTCGGATGTGATCTGTCCTCCGTTTTTACCAAATCAGTCATTCCAATCTCTGTACTGTGTGAACTTGAGATACTTAGATACACAAACGTTTGTGCTCAGGAGCGAGCGGCCGTCCGTCCATCCATTCAGATGCCGCTTTCTGGGCCTGCGCACAACCAGCCCAACGGGCCTGTTTCCTCTCTGTCTCTCCATCTCTCTTAAAAATATCTCCCACTCCCGAGCTCGCCCATCGTGTGCTGCTGCATCGTGCACTTGCTGCTGCCGTCTTCCCCACCGCGCACCCCATCTCACACCGCGCACCCTTCGTCGCTGTGCCACGCTCATCCCCCGCCGCGCTCGCTTCAGCTCGCTGCACACCGCACCCCGCTGCTGCACGCCGTGCCCCGTCCCCCAATGCGCGCCAAGGTGTTGTTGGGGTGCTGCCCAGGTGTTGCCGATGTTGCCGTTCCCCACCAGAAGGTCGTGGCCGTTGTCAGCGCTGTGGCTGCCGCGACGCGCAACCTCAACAAGATGTTTTGATGAAAGCGCATGTTGCAAGCGTATTTTCAAGTGTTTTAGATGTTCCAGATGTATATTGCGATTGTTTCATATTGATGTTACAAAAACAGATTGAGAGTGTTGCATAAGTTGTAAGTGTTTCAGAGGTTTGGTCAAAATGTTTTATTTGTTCCAAACGTATGTTGCAAGCATTCTAATCTATATGTTGCATTTGTTTCACACATATGTTTCAATAATATATTCTAAATGTTTCAGGTGTTTTAGTGTTATGATGCAATAAGTGTCATCATGTTGCAAGTTGCAAGTGTTTTTTTTTCTAGATGTTCCATATATTTCATACATATATTACAAATGTATGTTCTAGATGTTTCATTTGTCTCATATGTATGCTGCATTTAGGTGTTTCATGTTGCACATGTTTCATGTTGTTTAGGGAGTCAGGGGGCGCAGGGAGTGATGGTGGCACGGCAAGGGCGCCTGGGAATGGGGCGCGACGAGCTAGGGGTTGGCGGAGGGGAGCACAGTGCGCCGGTGTCCTGCGATGGGGCACGCTGGGTGCCGGCGGTCGAGGCGCGACGAGGCCAGGCTGCCCGTGCGAGGGGGGGGGGGGGGGGCGAAACAGCCTTGAATCGAGGCGGACAGGGCGGACTATGCGTGTGAGGCGAGTCGTTCGGACATGCAGGCGCTGCGATGGGGCAGGGTGCGCATGCAGGGCAGTAAAAAAATCAGCAGGCTGCGCGTGCATTCGGACACTAGCTTCCTGGCCCTGCGCGCACCCGGACCAACAGGCATGTTTCCTATCTGCATCTCCCCATCTCTCTCAAAAAAAATCTCCCACTCCTGTGCTCGTCCATCACGTGCTGCTGTGTCATGCGCTCGCTGTTGTCGTCTTTCCCGCCACGCACCCCATCATGCGTCGCGCACCCTCTGTCGTCGCGCCACGCTCCAGCTCACTGCGCACCGCGCCCCCGCTGCTATGCGCCGTGCCTTGTCCCCTGCGCGTGATGAGGTGTTGATGGGGTGCTACCGACGCCATTGTTTCCCACAAGAAGATCATGCCGCCGCGATGCGCGACCTCAGCAAGGAGATGTTGTGATGGAAGCGTATATTGCAAGCGTATGTTTCAAGTGTTTCAGTTGTTTCAGAGGTATGTTGCAATTGTATCATATGGATGTTGCAAAAGTAGATTAGGGATGTTACACATGTTGCATATGTTGCAAGTTTTTCTGAGGTTTGTTCAAAATGTTTTCATCTATTCTACACGTATGTTGCAAACATTTTGATCTGGATGTTGCTATGTTGCAGCAATATGTTCTAAATGTTTCAGTCGTTTCAATATTATGTTGCAGTAAGTGTTATCATGTTGCAAGTTGGAAGCGTTTTATCTAGATGTTGCATATGTTTTACACATACATTGCAAGTGTTTGTTCCAGATATTTCATCTATTCCATACATATGTTACATTTAAGTGTTTCATGTTGCACATGTTTTATATTGTTTGGAGAGTCAGGGGCGCATCGAGTTGAGGAACGGCGGATGGGGCGCGCTGGGGCAAGCGGTTGAGGTGCGACGGGGGCGGGGTGCGCATGCGGGGCGGGGCGAACGACCTCGAATCGTGGCGGCAGATTGCGCTGCACGTGCGAGATGAGTCGTCCAGACACGCAGGCGCTGCGGCGGGGCGGGCTACGCGTGCGGGGTGGCAAAAGAATCAGCGGACGGGGGCTGGCTGCGCAGGCGTCCGGACGCATGCGTCCTTCCAGACGTCCGGGTGCTTACACAAAACAATCTAACATGGTCGCGTTCTTAGGAGACCAATATTGCAAATTTAAGGATAAATTTAAGACCTAAAATGAATAAAAAAATATCTATGCTATCTCTTTGTTCATGTTCTAACACCATGTCCATAAAGTGTAACATCTATTCGGCTGTGGTAACTTCTGTAATTTGAGCAATGTTCAGATAACGTCCTAAACTAATATTTGGTTCGATTTGCTCCTTTCAACTATTTTAGTTGGTCTAGTTTAACCCTTAACAAGATTTGTCTTTTTTTGTTTCTCTATATGCACAACTTGAATTTTGATTTCAAAAATTGTGGTGTGATAGAGGAGATCATATTTTATGTTGAAAAATACATTACCAAATTTTCATTGTTATGCTTCATATAATTTTGTATTTCTAGTATTTATTTTTATTAAATAAACTATCAAAATAATGATGAAAATTTATGAAATATTTTTTTAATATAAACTATGATGTCCACTATCAGCTGAATTTTTTTAAAAAAAATAGATTTAGCTCTTTCTATAGATTTGATCAAACGAGAAATGCGACGGAAGTAATAGTCCTGCTCCTTTCCTATCTCGATCAAATTTTCCGTCTGCAGTCTGCACCTTCGCGGCGGCGCCGATTACCTGTTCGACGGAATGCACAAGGACGACGAGGCGCACTCCCGCATCACTTGCTTTCCTCTCTGGCTCAACAGCTGTAGACCTGCGCGCCCGCCCGCCGACAGCTGGCGCCTCTGTCTGCGGAACGTGGAATGGAGGTCCACCGTCTGTGCCCGGCGCCCCGTCCTGCGCATCACCAACGCCGACGGATGGAACATGGAAGAGGGTCCAACGGCGGCATGCTTGTTGCTTGGTTTAGGGGGGAAACCCTGGGAGTCTGGCACAGCGGCCTGCGGTGTGTTCGACAGAATGCCTGAGCGCATGCATCCAGCAGCAAGAAGACGGCCGGCCGCTGCTAGTAGGGCATCAGCGTCCTCCCGGAGGATCCCATCCATCACCGTCATTCACAAGGTTAGTTGTTTACTACTACTACTACTATCTTGCTACAATTCCGTAGTTCCGTCCGTGCCTTAACTTGCTGATGTTGGGCTTGGGGATTCTGGCAAAACTACGTTGGCCCAACACATCTGCAATGACGACAAGATAAAGGGGCACTTCAAAGATACAATATTCTGGATCCACGTGTCACAAGAATTTTGCAGGGACAAACTTATAAGCAAGCTATTTGAAGCTATCATTGGGCAGAAGTCAGATAATCACGCTCAACAACACGTGCTCCGTGTGATTTCAAACAAATTGAGCGGTAATAAGTTTCTTCTTGTCTTGGATGATGCTTGGCATGAGGATAGGCATGACTGGGAAAATTTCATGGTGCTCTTAGACAATGGTGCACCGGGAAGCAAGATTCTTCTAACTACCCGTAATCAAAGTGTTGCGAAAGCAGTGGAATCTAAGGCTATATTTAAATTGGCATTCTTATCAGTGGATGAGAGCTGGAGCTTCTTTCTAAAGACTTGTGGTTGGGTAGAGGAAGATTTGGGCTATGCTTTTATTCAAGTGGGAAAAGATATCGTCAAGAAATGTGGTGGGGTGCCACTAGCAATAAAAACCCTCGGATCTGTACTCCAGGAAAGAAGGGGGATAAATACTTGGAGGGCCATAAGAGAGAGTAATTTATGGGATGAAGAGAATATAGAAGCTCGAGTGTTCACATCCTTGAAACTAAGCTATACTTACTTGAAAGATCATCTGAAGCAGTGCTTTACATTTTGCTCTATATTCCCCAAAGGTTGTAAAATCAACAAACACTACTTGATTGAACAATGGATGGCCCACGGATTCATCAAGTTGAAGAAGGAAGAGCTAGCACGTGATATTGGAAACGAATACTTTGATTCCCTTATAAGAGCTGGTTTTCTTCAGGATCCAGTTGAAACTTGGCCACAAAGAACTGTAGAATGCAATATGCATGACCTGATTCATGATCTTACTCAATATATTTTGCAGAATGAAGTGGTTACATCTCTACCGAAGAATATGACTACAGATTGTTCAAAAAACTGCAGATATTTATCTTTGACATCTTATAGGGGGAAGGTTGAAAGGGGCCTATTTTACAAGGTCCGTGCTGTATATGTCTCTCGAGGCAACCCATCATTTGATAATCTTGTTAAGGGTATCTACATCCACAGTGTTGTTCTAGACTATGCAGTTGATACTCTGTTTCCATTATTCATATTGAAGTTAGAACATCTTGCATATCTTGAGATACATCATGTTAGTTGCACAAAACTTCCAGAAGCTATCTCAGGCTGTTGGAACTTGCAGTCACTCCATCTTATTAGTTGCCAAGGTTTTGTCACATTACCCAAGTCTATTGGCAAACTTAAGAAGCTACGCACTCTAGATTTTAATTATATTACTGATCTCGAGACTTTGCCTCAGTCCATTGGTAACTGCCGAGATCTTCAGTCCTTGCAACTATATTATTGTGAAAGCTCAGAGAGATACCAAGCTCTGTGGGCAGATTGGGAAACCTAAGGGTGCTTCATATAATCGGATGTTTCTCTTTGCAACAACTATTGTTAGACTTCAATGGGGAGTTAAGCAGCTTACGGACAGTCAGCTTACATGGTTGTGAGGATCTCCGAGATCTACCAAGCACATTTGCCTGTCGTATCCTGCATACTCTTGACCTTTCTGAAACCAAAATAACTGTGCTACCCCAATGGGTTACTTGAATTGGTACTCTAGAGCATATAGACCTTCATAACTGCAAGGAGCTAGTGGAGTTGCCTAAAGGTATAATTAACTTAAAAAATTTGAGGTTTTCAATCTAGCAGGTTGCAGCAAACTACAATGCATGCCATCAGGGTTTAGACAGCTGATTCGCTTAAGATATATAGGCCGGTTTGCTGTTGGGTGTGGTGAAGATGATGCAAGGATCTCAGAGCTTGAAAATCTTGATATGATAGGTGGCTATGTGGAAATTAGCAACCTTAAAAATCTAAAGGATCCAAGTGAGGCAGAAAAGGCCATGTTGAAGTGGAAGAATATATGGAGTTTGGAGTTGGATTGGTCTTCAAGTCAAACCGAGGAAGAGTTAGTATCAGATGTGGAACAAGACCAGGGTGTACTTAATGCTCTTGAACCACTATCGCAAATTAATTCCTTGAAAATCTGCGGTTACAGAGGCCTCTGTTTGCCACCTTGGATGATGAAGCAAAATGATTCTTCTTGTTGTGGAGAGAAAATGATAAAGCTATTAGGATATGTATATATCAGGATCATTAGAGAGATCCCCTAGATAGGCTAGTTGCTATGTATAACCTAGTTTCCTTACATTAGGATAGCTTCCTTGTACAGGTAATAGCCTCCTATATTTGTACTTGCCATGTGTGCCTAATTGGCCTTATATATGAAAGGCTCCCCACCCACATTGGGTGTGTGGTGATTCCCTCTATTCTACATGGTATCAGAGAACTAGTTCCCTTTCTCCCTCCCTCCCACACCTTTTCTCCACCAGCGGCTGTCTCTTCCCCAACGGCTCTCTCTTCCCAGGCCAACAATCTCGGCCTCCTCTGCCACTAGTGCCTCCCACTCCTCTGGAACCCTGCCGGCTGCGGACTCCATCTCCGCCCCCGCCATCCTTGTCGCCCCCTACGCGACAATCTCCGTCAAATCCCATGTCCCGGTGACCTTGGAGCTGAACCACCCAAACTTCAACCAGTGGTCGCCGTTCTTCACCTCCTATATTTGTACTTGCCATGTGTGCCTAATTGGCCCTATATATGAAAGGCTCCCCACCCACATTGGGTGTGTGGTGATTCCCTCTATTCTACAAAAGCAAACCAGCATATGTCAGTTCGTTTCTCTAACAAATATGACACTAGAAGGATTTCGAAACTTGAAGTATATACGAGGACTTTTGGTGTTCGGTTCGCTGGAGTCCCTGAACCTGCTCAGAATGGCTAATTTAGAGGAGCTGTGGACTACCACAAGTGATTTTGAAATTCAGGGGGAAGAACTTGGAGCGCAATGCTGTTTTCCTGTCCTGTCTGAGCTATGCATAAAAGGCTGCCCAAAACTTAATGTAAAGCCCTACTTCCCACCTTCATTGGGAACGTTGTCTTTTGAAGACAGCAATGAGCAGCTGCTATCCCCAAGTAGCTTCTCCTATCGGCGGCTTCCTCTATCTGCCGATGAATCCTCGTCATCCGGCAACGTGCATTCAGCAGCCCTTCGTCTCAAGAAACTACAACTGACAGGATCATCATCTAGCTGGGAGCACCTGCAGCACTGCTCTGAACTGGAGATCTTGCACATTGAGTACTGCAATGACATGACAGAATTGCCTGAGATCCTTTGAAAACTTATCCCTGCAGCAGTTGGAGATAATGGAATGCCAGGCCCTTGGCGTGCTGCCTGACTGGCTTGGCGAACTGCGCTCTTTGCAAAGGCTTATGGTCTTTGTGACCCCATTAATTGACGATCTCCAACAGTCGACAAAGCAACTTACGTCCCTCGTCTCGCTGAGCATTTGTCACTGGGACAATCTGAAGAAGTTGCCTGACGTGATTCAGCACCTCACCTCCCTTGAGCACGTCAACCTGGGACTATGTGATGAACTGACTGTGCTGCCGGAGTGGATTGGACAACTCTCTGCACATCGGCAGCTTAGGATTCAGCATTGTCGTGCCCTTCAGTTCCTGCCCCAATCCATAAAATGCCTTACTGCTCTCCAGGAATTGTACATTGTTGGCTCCCCTGGTTTTGCTAGGCGTTACGAGCAAGGAGTGGGGCCCGACTGGCAGCTTGTCTCTCACATTCCTAGTGTCAGGATATATGACTAAGGGACCTGATCAAGGGCCGGCGCCTTCTCTCCTTGGACACACCAACGTGGAAGCATCCAAACCCCTCGGTACATTTCATCTCTAACTAATTTGCTAGTTCAACTTATTTTGCTAGATGTTTTATTATATAGGTCCATGCTACCATGTTTTGTTTGTTGGTGGTGTATGTAGTCCTAGTGGTGTGGTAGGGGACAATGTTTTGCGATGTGCCTTCTAAACACAGTTTTGCATTCTAAATACAGTTTTCTGTCAGAGTTTTGCATCCCATTACCAATGCTGTCACTACTTTTATTTCCTGCCTGATGGCACTAGAACAAACTAGTACATCACATGTTCCATACTTTTTTAGCAAATGGAAAAAAATCTGGCTTCATCTTCTTTCAAGGAAGAAGCATCGGTTGCAGGGTTCAGCTTATCGGTTAAGACATAAATATTGGAGGGGACTGGCTAGAATTTGAAGAAAAAATAAACAAAATGGAACCGAAAGTACCTGTATGTATATTTACCGGAGGTCATCAATATAATGAAAATTGGCCGAAATTCAGAACCCTGATCTGTCCACACTTTTACGAATACAAGCACAGAGAAAAAAAAAACTCATGCATGCTTGTTCTGACAACGATAAACTTCAGTCTCGTGATCTTATTAGGTACAGTAATATTTCGCTTAAGTTCTTGCACATGGTAATGATAGTATATATGTCTATTTCAAAGCCCTCAGCTCAGCAATTAAAAAGGCCCAATAAATGACTTCTGACTCACCGCTCTATCTTGTGCTTGTACAGGTCTCACGAGAAGTAAGATGGATTGTGCTGCCAGTTGATCTATATTTCAGATCCCCATGCTCGACAGTCCAAAGGCGAATCTGAAAAGTGAAACGCCAATGCAAAGAATTTGTAATTGGGACGTATGCTGACTGTGCCGAGTTCTCACACTGCACCGAGCCTCCATGTAACTTGGTCCTTCATCTTCCGATTGAGCTGTATGGATTGCACTTGCCCCCGAAGGACTACAAATTCAACAATTTGCTGCATGGAAATAATAACTTGGACGTTGATAACTTGAATCCATTAGTCGCTTACAAGTGCATGCTGAACTGATCTTTTCTTCCTTTTGCTCAAGGTGTACACAGCCGGCACCACGTCCTTTGGGTACCATCATTTTTTTTCTTCCTTTTGCTCAAGGTGTACAAAGCCGGCACCACGTCCTTTGGGCACCATCATTTTTTTTCCGAAAGGACGGCAAAGTTTTGCCGCATTTTTTATTAGAAAGTTTTTTTAAGTGAAAACCAAGCCAACAAGTTTTTTTTGAAAGGTCAGCAGGGGAGCCCCCTACCTATTTTTTTTAATTTTTCATTAATAAAAAGAGGAAACAAAGCAACACAGATACAAATGTACAGGGGAAGGGTGGAGCAGGACGAATAAAAGGGAAAAAAAGAGAAGAAGAAAAGATACAACAACAACTAACTACTACTAGAGTTACAAGGCAACTAGGCCCAAAAGCAAAAAAGGAAGACATTATGTGTAAGTGTCTCGCCACAATGACAGTTGCGCCCTCTTCTCAGGTTTGGCCTTGATAGCCAAAAAGTTTTTTGGGTACCATCATAATTCATACCATATAGAAAAAAAAAGCTAATGATGAAGCTGAAGCAAATTAGTGAGGATACTCAAATGCAACAAGGGTATAGGGTGAAAATTTAGACATAGTCATTGCTTTTAACATTTTTAGGGAGTACGTTTGCACCTCCAACAACGCCCCCCCCCCCCCCCCCCCCCCCCCCCCCCCCCCTTATTTTGAATGTAGCTTCGCCAGTACATACAGCTCTGATGAGTGCGAAACAGTGCCTTCCTCTGCCTCCAGCAGGGAATAAGGAGTTCTAGCTGCCTATAAATTAATTGGACCGTGAGCATCCAAAAGTTGGGAAACCTTAGAACTTAGGAGTAGCTGAAATGGTTCTTTATAACTTAAACTTAGGGCTATTCTTAATCTCCACTAGAAAAACCATAAGTCTTAGTTTTTTCTAGTGTGCTCTACCTATCTAACCCTAATAGAGTTTCTTTTGGGAAAAATAGAAAAAAAACCCATAGAATTTTAGAACATGGAGCCAAAACTATCAATTAGCCTATAGTAATCTAGAAAAATGTAAAGATTGCACAAGTTAAATACAATGCAGAAGATTAAATGTGATAGTTAAAGAGAACTCAAGAGAGAGCATCTCCCGAAGATGAGGATGACTTTATGGTGTCAGTTACCAAAACATATCACCTGATCCATGTTTAGGGCCTGTTTGGCCGGGCTCCTCGTGGTTTTGGCTCCATGCTACAGTGTGGAGGAACCGGAGTGGGAGGAGCCAAAAATAGTGGCTCCTCCTGGCTCCTAGTTCATTTGGACAAGAAAGAGAAAAACATCTCCAATAAACAGTACCATGAATAGTGCGCGATTTGGAGGAACTAGAGCCCCTGGGAGCTCTCGCAAACAGCCCCTCAAGCTCCTTGGTTATTAAACCTTCCCTGTCTGCATTGACGCGGCCAAGACAATTGATGCAAGCCACCAACACTAGTGACCACCGTCATCTTAGCATTGTGCACTATGGAACTCCTCCACCAAGTAGAAGGTTTCCTATTTTAGTATTTCCCCATGAACCAAGTTGCCATTGTTTCATACTATTTGGATGGTCGAATCAAGTGTGCTTAGGCCAGGGTCGTCTCCAGAAATTTGAGGCTCTAGAGAAAAATTTAAATTGGGCCCCTAAAGTTTACAAAATTTGTATGACCAATAAATTGAAGACACACTTTCAAGTACAGTTATCTCCAATTCATTGAGTTTTTCTTGTGTCATAGTAAATTGCAACTTGGATTTGAATAACTTCAGCTTAGAAAAGCTACTTTGTTGAAAAATTTTGTATGCAATAGTAAAATTAGGATGAGGAGCCATACTTGTTAACTTCAAAATATATCTAGGGGACCTATAGAGTCCTTACGTAACTTCTAAATGAAAATTAACTACCTAAACAAATCTTGTCCATCGGTGTATTTGTACAGTGGTAGTACTCTGATATGGCTACTTGGCTCGAGAAGAATAGATCTACCCATCGCGGCCAAGACGGGAGGCCAGGCCAGGAATAGGGACTTGATTGCTGCTTCACTGCTTTTGCAGTTCTAGGACGGTGCAGCGTTAGCCGTTGGGTGTCACTGAGGCCTAGTTGCGTACTAGGGACTGTTAGGTAGGGCTTCTACCCTAACTTGGCAAAGCTGTTTTCAGCTTCAACTACCAAACAGGCCCTGATGAGATAACTTCTCCCTAAAAACTGTTTTTAAGCTCCTCTCAGAGGCAAAGCTTCCCAGGTGAAGCTGAAAATACTAGCTTCGTCTCCTAGTTCTCTCTCTCTCTCTCTGCGCTATCTTTCCTGTGAAGCTGTTTTATCAAACGTTTATTAAAACAGAATCAGCTTTACCGATAAAGCTACTTTTGGAGCCAAAGTCAACAAAAGCTTATTCACTAATAAAGTTGAGTTGTGCCAAATAGACCCTAGATCAACACTTCGGTAATCAGCAACCCAACATATGAATAGCCACTAGTGCTCGAGTGGGCACAGAGGGCCAGAGCCCAAAGGGGCAAGCACCTACACGGCTACGCACGCACGCCCTCGACTATGAGTATGCGATTTGCTGAGTTAATGATCTCGTAGGACCCAAGCACTCGCACGATTGTGGATGAGGCTAGCTAAAAAAGCTACAACTCGGGACCCTGTTTCCCAAATTTAGGGGCCCATGTTGGATTGATCACCTCGCACGCCATGTCGACAGCCTTGGCTTAGGCTACAGATGCTTAAATGGGCGGCACGGCCGATACGGCCCTAGCCCGTTTAAGCATGGCCCGCTAAGGAGCCCGATTACTTATGCGGGTTGCGTCGTGCCGCCCATGGGCTCAATACTCAACCCAAGCACGACACTAGGTGAGTTTAACCGTGCTGTGCCTGCCTGTTAAGTTAAAAGGTCCTAATGGCTAGAGGGGGTGAATAGCCTATAAAAAATTTCTACAACAACACTTAACAATCCGGTTAGACAAATATAAGGCGAAACGAATGTTGCGCTAGCCTACTAAAATACAAGCCACCTACCACAATTCTAGTATCTATAGTCTCTATCCACACAAAGGCTATGCCACTACACTAAGTTAGTGAGCTCTCAAAGACTAACCAAAGAGTCTCACTAACCACTAGACTCGACACAAGTTTGCTCTCAAGACTAACTACACTAAAGAGCGAAGCAACACTAGAAATGTAAATACAAGGTAGGGGATGTGATGTTTATACCGTCGTGTCGAGGATAGAGCCAATCACAAGATGATCACAATCAATCACAATAAATACCAAGAAATCCTCGGACAAGGTGACCCAAGATTTTTTACCGAGGTTCACTTGCTTACCGGCAACCTAGTCCTCGTTGTGGCGATTCACTCACTTGGAGGTTCACGCGCTAATTGGCATCACACGCCAAACCCGCAACCGGGTGCCACACAACCAACACAAGATGAGGATCACACAAACCATGAGCAATCCACTAGAGTACCTTTTGTCTCTCCGCCGAGAAAATGTCAAGAACCCCTCACAATAACTACGATCGGAGCCAGAGACAATCACCAACCTCCGCTCGACGATCCTCACTGCTCCAATCCATCTAGGTGGCGGCAGCCACCAAGAGTAACAAGCGAAACCTATAGCGAAACACAAACACCAAGTGCCTCTAGATGCAATCACTTAAGCAATGCACTTAGATTCACTCCCAATCTTAGAAAGATGATGAATCAATGATGGAGATGAGTGGGAAGGCTTTGGCTAAGCTCACAAGGTTGCCATGTTAATGCAAATGGCCAAGAGAGTGAGCTTGAGCCGGTCATAGGGTTTAAATAGAGAGCCCCCATGAATAGAGCCGTTGGGCTCCTCACTGCAGCTTTCTCAGGGCGACCGGACGCTAGGCCCCCTGCGTCCGGTCATGGGATCGATGCCACATGTCACCGCTTTGAACGTGCGCCACCCGATCCCAACGGTCGAAAACTTCCCGCGCTAAGTTAATGAAGGACCGGACGCGCCGATCCAGTGACTGGACGCGCCAGCCCCGGGTCAGATCCACAAAACTACGCGCGCTGCAACACACGAACGGACGCACCGATCAACCACAGCGCCCGTGTTTCAGGTCATTTCTAGAGAGCTCCCCGAGTGTCAAAACCATGACCGGACGCGTCAGGTGCACGCGACCGGACGTGCCACCGCGTTAGGTCTTCACCACGCTCATTCAGCCGCTTACATCACCGTCGGTCATGAACGACCGGACACACCCTCTGCGCGTCAGGTCACATTCAGCTCCTGCGTCCGATCAAGCAACAGATAGAGATCGAAGGCGCCACCAAATTTTATAAATGACTAGACTCACCACCCAGCGTCCGGTCAACATGAGTTCAGCGTTCGGTCACTATTTTTTAGTGACAAACAACTCCTTCACTTCACCAACTTCTCCACCCATGCTCAAATATGCCAACCACCAAGTGTATCGCCTTGTGCACGTGTGTTAGCATATTTTCACAAACATTTTCAAGGGTGTTAGCACTCACTAGAATCTAAATGCATATGCAATGAGTTAGAGCATCTAGTGGCACTTTGATAACCGCATTTCGATACGAGTTTCACCCCTCTTAATTTTATGGCTATCGATCCTAAATGTGATCACACTCGCTAAGTGTCTCGATCACTAAACCAAAAAGCTCCTATCAAGTTTCACCTTTGCCTTGAGCTTTTTATTTTTCTCTTTCTTCTTTTCCAAGTCCAAGCACTTGATCATCACCATGGTCACACCATCATCATGATCTTCACCATTGCTCCACCATTTGGAATAGTGCTACATATCTCATGATCACTTAGATAAACTACGTTAGCACTTAGGGTTTCATGAATTCACCAAAACCAAACTAGAGCTTTCATACTCCCCCTTTTTGGTAATGGATGACAACCCTTTCACAAAAATATGAATTGAAATTCAATTGAATCCATGTTGCTTGCCCAAGCATATTTACCATGTGTAAAAGGATATGGACAAGTTTCATGAACCCCAAATGGTAGCATTAGCTCCCCCCTACATATGTGCTAAGAGTTTGGATTGAAGCTTGCACATATGCATGGATTTGAGTTGTGGGAGAGTAATGTCTACCAAATGATGATAAGGTATAAGAGATGGACCTTTGAAGCATGATACCAATCGGAATGCACCAATATACCATCCTTAGCACCATTACTAACTAGACATACACAAAAACTAGAATACCCCATGAGATCAACATTAGAAGCAAGGGTCTAGTTTTCACAAAATAAACACGTCTAGTTACTCAACCTATGCATGCTAGTTTTTTATTTCATCATTCAAACCTACAACTAGCATACACCACACAAGCATGGAATCTTAATTTAAAACTTGTGCCATGCAAGCAAACATATGAAAATGCACATACAAATGCATCAATCAAGTTTATGAGCTTGCTCCCCCTACTTGTGTGCTCAAATTTTAATTAATCCCCTTACTTTCATATTTCTCCCCCTTTGTCATCTTTTCACTCTATCTTTGTTTCTCTCCCCCTATCTTTGTGAATTACTTCTCCCCCTTTATCATCAATGACCACATAGGTTCAATTTTAGATAGGTTAAGATTATCAATGTCGATCAATGGGGTGAGGATCATTTTCCCAAATTTGGTCCAATTTAGAACACTTGCCAAAGATATTTAACTCGATTTGATCCAAGGACAAGCTTCTTCACATCTCATTTCAAGGGTTATCTTGTACCACATTGAGTTAAACACTCATAGCTTATTTTCTAGATCAAACACTAGGTTCACAAGCCCATAAACATGTCATATGCTACCACTAGATCAAGTCAAGCATAGAAGCAATAGTGGTACCATACAAGCATCAAATTCATTTGATTTTCATGAATGAGACTATAAGACATGATGAATGGCTAGATGCACTAAACAAATCCTTAGCAAGGAATGTATGCATGCCAATTAACTTTTACCTTGGATTGCTCGAAGGAGAGGCATGTCATATAAGTGGGGGGTGCATCAGCACATATTTGAGAAATCCAATATGTTCAACTCATTCCTTAGCTTGCAAAACTTTTTTTCATCCAATGGCTTGGTGAATATGTCGGCAAGTTGATCTTTGGTGCCCACACTTTCAATGCAGATGTCCCATTTTTGTTGATGATCTCTTATGAAATGATGGCGGGCATCAATGTGCTTTGTTCTTGTATGTTGAACCGGATTGTTGGTTAGCTTGATTGCACTCTCATTGTCACATAGCAATGACACTTTCTTGAACTTGATTCCAAAGTCATTCAAGGTGGCCATCATCCAAAGTATTTGTGCACAACAACTACCGGCATATATGTATTTGGCTTCGGCGGTTGATAATACAACACTATTTTGCTTCTTTGATGACCATGAAACAAGTGATCTTCTCAACAATTGACATGTGCCCAAGGTGCTCTTCCTTTCAACCTTGCATCCCGCATAGTCGGAGTCCGAATATCCAACAAGTTCAAACTTTGCTCCTTTGAGATACCATAAACCAACATTTTGTGTATGCTTCAAGTACCTCAATATTCTCTTTGTAGCCTTCAAATGACTTTCTCTTGGTGAGGCTTAGAATCTTGCACACATGCACACACTAAATATCACATCCGGCCTTGATGCGGTCACATAGAGTAGGTTTTCAATCATAGACCGATATAACTTTTAATCCACCATGTTGCCACTTGCATCACTATCCAAATTGCTATTTGTTCCCATTGCTGTACTTATGGCCTTTGCTTCATTCATGCCAAACTTCTTGAGCATGTCTTTGATGTACTTGCCTTGACTCACAAATATACCATTCTTCAATTACTTGATTTGAAGACCAAGGAAGTAACTCAACTCTCTAATCATGGACATCTCAAACTCATTAGCCGTTATCTTTCCAAACTCTTCACAAAAGTCTTGATTGGTTGATTCAAATATGATGTCATCAACATAGATTTGCAACACAAACAAGTCCTTGCCAATCTTCTTGGTGAAAAGAGTGGTGTCAACCTTGCCCATCATGAACCCTTTAGAGAGTAGAAAATCCCTCAACCTCTCATACCATGCTCTAGGTGCTTGTTTCAATCCATACAATGCCTTCTTCAATTTGTACACATGGTCGGACTTCTTGTCATCTTTAAAACTAGGAGGTTGCTCAACATATACTTTTTCATTGATGTAGCCATTGAGAAATGCACTCTTGACATCCATTTGATAGAGCTTGATGTTGTGGGCACAAGCATAGGCTAGCAAGATTCTAATTGCTTCCAATCTAGCAACCGGGGCATATGTTTCTCCAAAGTCAAGACCTTCCACTTGAGTGTAACCTTGTGCTACCAATCTTGCTTTGTTCCTTACGACTATCCCATCTTGATCTTGCTTGTTTCTATAGACCCATTTGGTTTCAATCACATTGTGGTTATTTGGTCTCTCAACTAACTCCCATACTTGATTTCTTATGAAGTTGTTCAATTCTTCATGCATTGCATTGACCCAATCAACATCCATCAATGCTTCTTCTATCTTCTTTGGTTCAATAGATGATACAAATGAGAAATGTTCACAAAATGATGCTAATCTTGATCTTGTTTGTACACCTCTTGAGATATCACCAATAATAGTGTCCAATGGATGATCTCTTGCAATATTGGTTGGATGGAGTATTGGAACTTAATTATTTGCACTTGTTTGATCATTGGGTTGAGATGATGTACTAGCCACTTGATCTTGCACATTGTCATGAGAGCCACTTGTGCTTGCTTGATTTGTATCATCTTGCACATTTGAGTTAGAGAGCACTTGTACTTGATCATCTTCTGAAGCGACCTAATTTCCGCGAAGGGAAATCCACAGAGTCGAAGTGTAATAAGACCATTGTAGATCATATTACCCAAATCCCAGTCGAATATCACATCCATACAACGATAAAATCATAGTACAAATAGTGCGGAATTACATAAATTATTACATCGCCGCATTGGTGGAAACAAAAGTAGCATTCACCCAGAATAGCTTGAAGATAAGATCACCAAACTCGAGTGTAGGCACGAACCCCTCAACCGTCAAACTCCTCGGAGCTATACTCCTCAGCAGAATCTGTGTGCCAAAATTTATCAGTACGATTTGTACTGGCCACTCCCACCCTATGAGCATTGCTTTGTGGAAATTGGATGCAAGTTGAATATAATCAAAAGGAACCTATATGGCTGGGGTTTCCTATGTATTTAGCATATCAGGTATATAATAGTATAGTCAAGTTTTAACACCATTTCCACACCCATTCCACCCCATTTCCATCTAGAGCCAGGTTTCGATCCTAGGATTGATATACCACCATCTCCACCAACACCATATCATCGCTTAGTCGACAGGCCAACTCCCTCTCAGCACTGTCTCAAGGCCTGTAGCCCCTGGCTATGACCGACACTCTCTCACGGGGGAAGGAGAGGACTCATCTCTCTATCAAGTTTAAGCGAAACCCAGGAAAGGTCCATAGCCGACAAGTCGGCATATGTATCGATCGATCAACCATACACTCTGCAGAGGTTTTACATAACCACAAGATCCGCCTTCCTCGCTGACCGTCGTCAACTGGGCTGATTCTGGCCGCTTGCTAGCCTAGGATAATGCCACCCTACCATTCAACCCTGGTACACCCCAAGTCTAGTCTGGGGTGGCTAAAACTGTGAGTCATGAATCGGGTCCACAAGGTCTCCATGAAGTCTTGGAAGGGTGTGGGGGAAATCCTCCGCGCCCCGTACCTCCTTACACTGTCCGCTATCAACCTAGCAGTAGTGGCAATATCCTACCAAGTAGTCCGGCTGTCCCACACCATATAGGGCGAGTGATACGTAAGGTTTCCCGGTGGATCTGAGTACTAGTAAGTCCTTAGGGTTGACTAAGCCAGAATGTCTTCATTAGGGTTTCCATTTACCGTGCTACCACAACACCTCCACCCTGGGCTCCTCCCATCACAGGTTCACACCCAGGACCACCTCATATACCATTTACCCACCACAGGTATCCATTCTAGGGGTGCCCAGGTAGCACCACATGGCAAGACTTGCCCCAGGCTCGTCGTATACTCCAACTTGGTCGACACAACCCTTACCCTCCACACACCCAAGTCACACACGCAGCACTCTCCCCATAGTCCAGATAACACCAGTTCCCACCACGCATTAATGTAGTATAAGCGTAGTAGAAGTATAAGCAATAAAATATAGCAGTAAGCGTGTGTCTAGCCTAATAGTAGGGTATGCAGGGGTAAGGTTGCGTCAAGGTAAAGGCCATCAAGTAAGCATACTACCATGCAAGTCCTATCATAGCCTGATCATAGCAGTAAAGTAAAGCAATAGCAGTTCTATATTAGCCATGCGTAATAGGTGCTACGAGATTGGGTGAGATGTGGCACCTTCAGTGTAGTCGTCTCCGTACTCCTCACGGTACTCACGATCCTCATCCATCTGGTTCTCCTCCGAGTCTGCATCGATCGCATTATAGTCGCGTTAGCGACGTCTATAGAATAGCACAAAGAAGCAATGGAAATTCAAAAGAGCCAAGTGCACTCAAACATGGGTTCATTGCGTAGACCTTGATTTTAGATGAATTTTGGTCCTGGTTTCGTATTTTTCCGAGGTCGTATGAATTAGTTATGAATTTCCGAAGTTTAAATCATTTCTAAAAATGGAAAAAGGCTGAATTAATCCTGGGCTGACACGTGTCACGCTGTGACTGGTCCACGTGGCATGCTGACGTCAGCATGATGTCATTGGCTCGGCTCCAAGCTGACAGGTGGGGTCCAACTGACTTCAGCATGATGTCATCAGCGTCATCAGTTCCGACAGGTGGGCCCAGAGGCTCTTGGGTCACTGACATGTGGGTCCGATCAAAGTCAACGTCAAGTCAACAGGTGAGTCAACAGTCAACGGATCAGGGTCACTGACGTGTGGGGCCAGTGCTGCTGACGTCAGCAGCTGATGTCAACGTGATGTCAGCATGACGTCACCCCGGCTGTGTTGGCTTCTAACGTGTGGGTCCCGCGTGATGTCAGCATGATGTCACCATCTAACATGTGGGTCCAGAGTGTCTGTGCCACTAACATGTGGGGCCAAGTCAACTGTCAACGTTGATCGGTCAATGGTTAACTCGGACTGGGTCTCAAACGGGCTTTGGTGGGCTCGGGTTGGGCCGGTCTGGGCCAGGCTGACCCGGACACGTGGCATGTTGTGACGCAGCCACGTCACAACCTTGGGCCTCCACTAGGCTGTGGTCTACGGCTCGCGGTCCATGGTGGAATCAGGAGTGCTGGTCCATGGACCACAGGCAGGTCTACGGTGGACCATGTCCACCCTTCTCTTCTCTCTGTGTGGTCCACGTGCACTGGGTGCATGTGCGTGTGGCCGACGAGGGGAATTTCCCCTATTTCCTCTCCCGGCGTGCTCCCACCGACGGTAAGCGCCCGGTGAGCCTTGCCAGCGGCGTTGGTGTGCAATTGATGCGGTTGAAAGCTCCACCGAGCCTCGGCGTCTTCGTTGGTGGGGTTAACGCGGCGTGCGGGGTCCCATGGTGTCTCGGCCACGGCGGTGGTCTTCCGGGCATGACGGCGGCATCGATGAGGTGGCTACGGCCTCGGAGAGGCGTTTCAGTGGGGTGTGTGAGCTTCTACGGATCCGTGGGGATGCGGTGAGGGCGTCCAGGGCTCAAGGCGGGGCTTCGGGTTCCCATGTGGCCGGTAGGGGCTCCCCGGCGGCCACGGTGGCATGGTGACAACGGCGAGGCATGCGGGAGCACTACGGGGCTCCAGTGGGGTGGTCACGGCGTGGTCACGGATGTGCGCGTGGGTGCGTGTGTACCTAGAGGCCAGAGATGGCCCTGGCCTACGCGCTCCTGGTGTGGAGCGCCATGGCCGACACAGTGAGGTCCGGTGGCGAGCAGGGAGAGACCGGGCGGGGGGGCTCACCGTTGGTGTCGGGGGAGATAGGGTGGTGATGCAGTGGCGGTTCGAGGCCGTGTAGCTCCGGAAGCCGTGCAGCGCTACTGTAGGCGATCGTGGCGTCGGCTCCTGCTCCGGCGGCTTCGAAGGTGCTCCGATGGCGCCTCCTTCTTCCTCCTCCCTCTCCCTTCCTTCTTCCTCGCCCTTCTACTCTCTTGGCTCGGGTGCGCAGTGGACGGCCACAAAGTGGCGGCGAGGCGTTGAGAGAGCTCAGGGGCTCCCGGGGCTGGGGCTTTTATAGCCGAGCTCGGCCATGGAGATCGGCGAACGGCGGATGGAGACCGAGGGCGATCGGAGGCGCGGGCTTAGCATCCAACGGCCCACACGTGGTTGCGTGGGCATGGCGCCAAGGAGATAGGGCCATGCCCCGGGCGTGACCCCCTGGCCTGCCCCTACCATCGCTGTCGGCCTCCGGTCATGCGGCGGTTGAGGCATGGGGGAAGACAACACTGTGGCGGGGGTGCGGCTGACATGCGGGGCCAAGTGGCAGCGGCAGCAAGGGAAAGCGGGGAGGCACGCGGGCGTGGGCGACGCGCGCTGGGCTGCTTGCTAGGCTGGCCACGCGAGTTGGGTCGGCCTGCTGCTACACGCGTAGGCGGGGCTGCTTGCTGGGCTACTACGCGCTGGCAGGCTGAGAGGCTTCTTCTTCTTTTCTTTTCCCCTTTTTGTGTTTTCTTTTTCTTCTCCTTTGGTTGAATTCAAATTTGGTTTGAAATTCCAATTCCAAATTGGTGCACCATATTCATTGGGGTTTTAGATATGAGGCCCACCACATTCTTTTATATATATTAGGAATTTATTTAGCTATTTTGTATAACAACATAGGTGTAGTTTTGTTATATACAAATGGAAATAGTTCTCTTTTTAAACATTTATCCTTTGTTTTGAATAATAATTACTTTATGGTGTGTTTCTTTAAAGGAGTTTTTAAACATTACATAAAATAGATGAAAATCCAAATCACCATTTTAGTTAACAGTATATGCTATGTTTCTTTTGTCAGTATTTAGATAAACATGATTAATAATGGCATGCTATGCTTGTGTGATGACTTAGGTTGGGGTTAGACCTAATGCATCTCTTAGGTTGGGTTTCTATACATGACACTCATCAACACATGGGAGTTTTAAGAAAAATTTTGTAGTTGGTATTTTTAGTGTATGGATTTTTGGGTTGTTACAGTCCTACCCCCTTAACAGAATCTCGTCCCCGAGATTAAATCGTAACGTACTCTTCAAAGAGGTAAGGATATCATAGCCGGAGGTCAGACTCTTTCTCCCATGTTGCCTCTCTCTCCGTGTGATTGCTCCATTGGATCTTGCACATAGGAATGGTCTTGCTTCGAGTCTCTTTGGTATCTCTACCCAGAATTTTGATAGGATGTTCTTTATACTCAAGTGTATCTTGAATGTCAAGTGTATCAGTTGGAACTACTTCATCGGGCACTCTCAAACACTTGCGTAGCTGTGAGACATGGAATACAGGATGTACACCCATCAATTCCTCGGGTAGCTCAAGTTTGTAGGCGAGCTTCCCAATCCTCTTGCAAATCTTGTATGGGCCAATAAATCTAGGGGCAAGCTTTCCTTTCACATGGAATCTGATAGTTCCACGTAGCGGGGATACCTTGAGATAGATGAAATCTCCCACATTGAACTCAAGTTCTCTTCTCCTTTTGTCAGCATAACTCTTGTATCGACTTTGAGCAATTCTCAAATTCTCCTTTACTTGCGCAACTCCTTCTGCATCTTGAATCTTAGCGGAGTCAAAGAATGATCTTTCTCCCGGTTGGGACCACATCAAAGGTGTCTTACATGGTCTGCCATACAGAGCTTCAAATGGCGACATCTTGATACTGGCTTGGTAGCTGTTGTTGTAAGAGAACTCTGCATAGGGTAGGCATTTCTCCCAATCAGAGCCATAATTCAGTACACTAGTGCGAAGCATGTCTTCTAAGACCTAATTTACTCGCTCTGTCTGTCCATCTGTCTATGGGTGATAAGCGGTACTAAAATCAAGTTTGGTTCCAATGGACTTGTCCAGAGCTTCCCAGAATCGGGACACAAACTGAGGACCATGATCAGATACAATACTAGAAGGAGCTCCATGCAGTCTCAGAATATGCTCAACATATAGATCTGCTAATTTTTTGACATTGTTCTTGGTCTTAACTAGTACAAAGTGTGCAATTTTGGTCAAACGATCGACAATCACCCAGATGGAATCATTGCCTTTCTGTGAACGGGGCAATCTAACTATGAAATCTATGGATATGCTCTCCTATTTCCACTTGGGAACGTCAAGAGGCTTAAGCAATCCTATAGGCCTTTGATGTTTAGCCTTGACTCTATTGTAGGTGTCACATCGTGCCACATGTCCTGTAATGTCTATCTTCATGCCTTTCCACCAGAACTGTTTCTTCAAGTCTTGATACATCTTTGAACCTCCAGGGTGAATACAGTACTTGGAATCGTGAGCTTCTGACAGAATTTCCTCTCATAGTACCAGATCAGATGGAACACAGATTCTATTCTTGAACCAGATGGTTCCTTGTTCATCTTCCTGGTGGTTGGTCTTATAGCCGAGTTTCATCAAACCACGGAGATATTCGATCTCTTCATAACTTTTCTAAGCTTGACGGATATGATCCGTGAGACCATACTGTATGCGGAGCTCATTCAACAAGCCATGCGGTAGTATCTCAAGTTGGAAATTAGCAATCTCTTCCTTGAGCTCAGGTGGTACGGATTCAGTGATCAAAGTGTGACAGTAACTCTTGCGACTGAGAGCATCTGCGACTACATTAGCTTTTCCCGGATGATAGTGAATTTCTAGGTCATAATCCTTGATCAACTCTAGCATCGGTGTTGCCTCATATTTAAATCTTCCTGAGTGAAAAAGAACTTCAAGCTCTTGTGATCCGTATAGATATCACACTTGTTGCCTATCAAGTAGTGTCTCCAGATCTTCAAGGCATGCACAACTACTGCTAACTCAAGATCATGGGTTGGGTAACAGTTCTCGTGTTCCTTCAACTGTCGAGACGCATATGCTATCACTCTTCCATCTTGCATCAGTACACAACCAAGTCCTTGACGGGATGCATCACAATAGACCACGAAATCTTTGCTGATATCAGGCAATGCTAGCACAGGAGTTGTGGTAAGCTTCTGTTTCAATTCCTAGAAGCTTTGTTCACACTCGGGCGTCCATTCAAACTCCTTAGTCTTCCTCAGAAGGTTGGTCATTGGACAGGCTATCTTGGAGAAGTTTTCGATGAATCGGCGATAATATCCAGCCAATCCCAAGAAACTTCTGATTTCTATCACATTACGGGGTTGATCCCACACTTTCACAGCTTCGATCTTGGCCGGGTCAACTGCGACACCTTCAGCTAATAGTACATGGCCTAAGAAGGCAACTTCCTGTAGCCAAAATTCGCATTTGCTGAACTTTGCATAGAGCTAATGTTGGGCTAGTTTCTCAAGCACCGTTCTCAGATGATGTTCGTGTTCTTCAGTGGTGGATGAATAGATAAGGATGTCGTCAATGAATACTACCACGAACTTATCCAAATCATCCATGAAAACCTTATTCATCATATTCATGAAGTAGGCGGGAGCGTTCGTGAGTCTAAAGGACACCACGGTGAACTCAAACTACCCATACCTAGTCACAAAAGCTGTCTTCGGGATGTCACTCTCTCGAATCTTCATCTGATGATAGCCAGATCTGAGATCAATCTTGGAGAAATACCTGGCACCTCGAAGTTGATCAAGCAGATCATCAATCCTTGGCAGGGGTACTTGTTCTTGATGGTGACTGCGTTCAAGTTCCGGTAATCGATGCACATTCTCATTGAGCTATCCTTCTTCTTAACAAACAGAATAGGGGACCCCCAGGGTGAAGCACTAGGTCTAATATATCCCTTTGAGATGAGCTCATCAAGTTGTTTCTTGAGCTCGGCCAGTTCATCAATTGACATGCGATAGGGTCTCTTAGCAATCGGTCCTGTTCCCGACAAAAGATCAATGATGAACTCTACATCATGGTCTGGTGGCATACCCAGTAATTCTTCAGTGAATACATCGGGATAGTCTCTGACCACAGGCACATCGTGTACTGTCTTCTCCTCTTTCTGTGATTCTGAACTGGCTTTAAGGACACACAAGATAGAGGTGGACTTTCCGGACTTGGGTTCACATCTAATGACTTGGCCTGATGGGTGGGTCACTTGGACATATCTAGGTGAACATGATATGATACCTCGGTGAATGGTTAGTCAATCCATACCTAAGATGACATCTAGGTTTGTGGAAGGTAACAGGGTTAGGTTAGCTTTAAAGATAAGACCCTCAATGGTAAGACTCACTCCCTTACAGATGTGGGTACACTTTAGGTCTCCTAAAGGTGAGCTGGTGATGATAGGCTTTCTACGTGGGGTTATAGGTAGGTCATGCTCTCGTGCAAACTTGGATGGTATGTAAGAACAAGTTGCTCCAGAGTCAAATAGAACTGATGCAGTATTGCCATTAACTAAAAACATACTGTACACAACATCAGGAGCAGCCTGTGCTTCCTCGACGTCCAGATGGTTGAGATGTCCATGGGTAGCAGATCCCTTGAACTAAGACTTCTAAGCAACTGAGTTCTATGGGCACTCAGTGGCTTTGTGACCTGGCTGGCCACAAGCGAAGCAGGTGAAAGGCGTACTGCCTGTAGGGGTTGGCGTGGGTGCCTTCTAGTTTCCAGTGCTTGGTGCGGAGCGGTTCTATGCTGGGCATTCATTCGCTGAGCGGGGACGGTTGAAACGGTCCTGAGTGTTGCGGTCCTGAGCATAATGGTCCCGGGTGTAACGATCCTGAGCAGGACGGGAGTATTTGGCGGTGTAGCCTCCACTACCCCTACTCAATCTAGGGTTGTCATCCCTGTTGTGGCGAGAGCATTCCCTGGGTGGTGCATCTCTGTGGAACCTCTTGCGATCACGGCCACGAAAGGACTCCTCAGGCTTACGCTTCCTCTCCCTGTACTCCTCTCCAGCTTCAGTACGATCCTTCTCGATCTGGATGCAGTGATCCACCAGAGCACGCAACGTGTTGCTCTCAATACCGCCAAACTTCAGCTTGATGTGTGGGTTAAGTCCCTTGCGGTAATAGTACAACTTCTCCTTCTCAGAGTTCACAACATAGGAAGGTGCATAGCGAAGAAGGTTGGTGAAGCGAGTAATGTACTGAGTCACTCTGTCCTTTCCCATCTTGATGTTGCGGAACTCCTCAGCTTTGGCCTCCATGATACCCTTGGGAATGTGATACTTAGTGAATGCTTCGACGAACTCCTCCCATGAGATGTTAGCAGGGTCCTCATGGGAATCACTGAAACTGTCCCACCAGGCGCGTGCTGCACCTGTGAGCTGGTGTGCGGCTGCTCCAACACACTCATCGTCGGTGAAAGTAGTGAGGTCTAGCTTCTTCTCCATCTCCTTGAGCCAGTCATCGGCTACAAGCGGGTTAGGGTCGGTGCCATCATAGGTAGGTGGCCTTAGCTTCAGGAATCCTTCCAGCTTCCTTTGGAAGTCATTCTGCTAACCTCCCTAGCGACGGTTTGCTCCGTTAACCAGAGCTACAAGAAGTTGGGTCTGTTGTGCCATCACTTCTGCCAGGTTTGGCGGTGGTGGAGGAAGGTTCTCCTCAGGTGATGGGGTATTCTCTAGGTTGAAGGGTATCCCTCCACATCCACGGCCATGGCCACGACCACGGTTGTTGCTACCACACCCCCATTTGGTTCAACTGGTTCAGGGGTGGGCGCACGTCTATGGTTCATTAAGCGATTAGATCGGTGGTTCAGCATCTGCAACACGGATCATAGAGAATTTAGTGCCTGTGCCATAAGTGCTTATAATTCAATATGATTACATGATTTTGATGATTTAAAGAAAACATTTATACTATCCAACACTCATTACAAAGAAGCAATAAGATTCATAAGATGCAATAAGATCCAAAACATTCATTACATGGGTTTTATTACATAGCATCATCTCCAGTAGTTACACTTGAAGACGTGCGAGAATCGTACTATGCATAGTGCCTCATGTTACATCTCATAAGGGGTACATCATGGGGTACAACTCATGGAAGCCACTGACATGACTCATGACCATGCAGGGTCATCTACTCTAACTTGTACACCACAGCTGGAATACGACTGTTCTCGATCTCGATCTCCTCGTTAGACTTGTGAAGTCGGGACACGTACTTCAAGGCCTCGGTGAGCTCCTTAGTAGGCTTGGCTCCAGGTAGGGTAGGGCAGGTGTCTAGGTTGAGGCGAGTCGGGGCTAACTCAAACTCCTCTATCCTAGGCTTCGTCTTGCTATGAATCTCCTTGGGCAGCTGATCCCACATACCCTTCATCTCCCTAAGGTGCTTCCTGTCAGACTTCTGCCGAGCCTGCCATGTCCTCTCACACTTGTCCTATAGGTACTCATTCTGCCTGAGTGCCTCGATCAGGTGACCCTGGTTGTGAACGGCCTTCCTCCTGAACTCCTCTAGATCTTGAGTCATGGTCTTGTTCCGAGATTGGATTTTTAGCATATCAATCCCCTTGGATCTCTCTCTGTCTCCTCTACGGTTGAACTCGGCCTTCTTGTCATCCAACTCTCTCTGCAACTCCAAGACCTTGCTGTCGAGGTAGCAGTTCCTGTTGCCTAGGTTGGCTGCTTTGTCCTGTAAGTCAGCGACCTCGGTTCTATGGACTTCCTCACGACAGTTGAGCTCGTCCTGTAGCTTGGCGATTGTCTCAAGTAGACTAGCTCACTCCTGTGCTCCCTACGAGTCTTGCTCCTGGTACTCCCATAGAAGGGCCTAGTCCTAACATCTCCTCTTCTCTAGCTGGGTCACGTACATGTCCTGCTCCAGTAGGTGGATAGCTGAGACACGAAGGCATCTGTCCTCCTCAGCAAAGATAACTCTACCAGCCGCGAAGCTCTACTCACTAGGGGTAAGGCTGAGGTCGAGGGCCTGGGGAAGTAGACAGAACTCTGTCATCTTCAGGTGCTCGTAGTGGTCCCTCATCACTCTGTGAAGTGCCTTGTGTGAGATAGATTGCAGTCCCTCCTCGACTGTGTCCTCTATAGTCAACTCGGTGAAAGCTGGGACAGAAGGTAAGGTAGTGCTAGCTAGGAACTCAACTGAGGTGACAATCGGTCCTTTCATTCCTCCTTCTTGAGCTGGCTTCCCGGTGTAGGTGACCTTCACAAGCTCGCCGGGGACACCTAACGTGACGAGAACTCGGCAGAGGGTCTGTGCAAAACCCCCGAGCTCACGTAGGTCGAAGGTAAGCTTGGCGTGGTCCAGAGGTAGCGGTCCTAGAGGCGACCAGTCGACGTTCGTTGCCATCTGCATGTTTTAAGGAACAGGTGTTAGCAGGTCAATAATAGATAAGCCTTGCATGAAAGTAAATGCAGGGTCGGTATATAACCGAAAGAAGGGCTGTTCACGTCTTATTCTATCGTCCATTTCTAAGGGTTTCGTCCTATGGTCAAGTATGGCTCTGATACCAACTGAAGCGACCTGATTTCCGCGAAGGGAAATCCACAGAGTCAAAGTGTAATAAGACCGTTGTAGATCATATTACCCAAATCCCAGTCGAATATCACATCCATACAACGATAAAATCAGAGTACAAATAGTGCAGAATTACACAAATTATTACATTGCCGCATTGGCGGAAACAAAAGTAGCATTCACCCAGAATAGCTTGAAGATAAGATTGCCAAACTCGAGCATAGGCACGAACCCCTCAACCATCAAACTCCTCAGAGCTATACTCCTCAGCAGAACCTGTGTGCCAAAATTTATCAGTACGATTTGTACTGGCCACTCCCACCCTACGAGCATTGCTTTGTGGAAATTGGATGCAAGTTGAATATAATCAAAAGGAACCTATATGGCTGGGGTTTCCTATGTATTTAGCATATCAGGTATACAATAGTATAGTCAAGTTTTAACACCATTTCCACACCCATTCCACCCCATTTCCATCCAGAGCCAGGTTTTGATCCTGGGATCGATATACCACCATCTCCACCAACACCATATCATCGCTCAGTCGACAGGCCAACTCCCTCTCAGCACTGTCTCAAGGCCCATAGCCCCTGGCTACGACCGACACTCTCTCACGGGGAAAGAAGAGAAGGACTTATCTCTCTATCTAGTTTAAGTGAAACCCAGGAAAGGTTCATAGCCGACAAGTCGGCATATGTATTGATCGATCAACCATACACTCTGCAGAGGTTTTACATAACCACAAGATCCGCCTTCCTTGCTGACCGTCGTCAACTGGGCTGATTCCGGCCGCTTGCTAGCCTAGGATAATGCCACCCTACCATTCAGCCCTGGTACACCCCAAGTCTAGTCTGGGGTGGCTGAAACTGTGAGTCATGAACTAGGTCCACAAGGTCTCCATGAAGTCTTAGAAGGGTGTGGGGGAAATCCTTCACGCCCCGTACCTCCTTACACTATCCTCTATCAACCTAGCAGTAGTGGCAATATCCTACCAAGTAGTCCGGCCGTCCCGCACCACATAGGGCGAGTGGTACGTAAGGTTTCCCGGTGGATCTGAGTACTAGTAAGTCCTTAGGGTTGACCAAGCCAGAATGTCTTCATCAGGGTTTCCATTTACCATGCTACCACAACACCTCCACCCCGTGCTCCTCCCATCACATGTTCACACCCAGGACCACCTCATATACCATTTACCCACCATAGGTATCCATTCCAGGGGTGCCCAGGTAGCACCACATGGCAAGACTTGCCCCAGGCTCATCGTATACTCCAACTTGGTCGACACAACCCTTACCCTCCACACACCCAAGTCACACACGCAGCACTCTCCCCATAGTCCAGATAACACTAGTTCCCACCACGCATTAATGTAGTATAAGCGTAGTAGAAGTATAAGCAATAAAATATAGCAGTAAGCGTGTGTCTAGCCTAATAGTAGGGTATGCAGGGGTAAGGTTGCATCAAGGTAAAGGCCATCAAGTAAGCATACTACCATGCAAGTCCTATCATAGCCTAATCATAGCAGTAAAGTAAAGCAATAGCTGTTCTATATTATCCATGCGTAATAGGTGCTACAAGATTGGGTGAGATGTGGCACCTTCAGTGTAGTCGTCTTTGTACTCCTCATGGTACTCACGATCCTCATCCGTCTGGTTCTCCTCTGAGTCTGCATCGATCGCATTATAGTCGCGTTAGCGACGTCTATAGAATAGCACAAAGAAGCAATGGAAATTCAAAAGAGCCAAGTGCACTCAAACATGGGTTCATTGCGTAGAGCTTGATTTTAGATGAATTTTGGTCCTGGTTTCATATTTTTTCGAGGTCGTATGAATTAATTATGAATTTCTGAAGTTTAAATCATTTCTGAAAATGGAAAAAGGCTAAATTAGTCCTAGGCTGACACGTGTCACGCTGTGACTGGTCCACGTGGCATGCTTCAGCATGATGTCATTGGCTCAGCTTCGAGCTAACAGGTGGGGTCCAGCTGACGTCAGCATGACGTCATCAACGTCATCAGTTCCGACAGGTGGGCCCAGGGGCTCTTGGGTCACTGACATGTGGGTCCGGTCAAAGTCAACGTCAAGTCAACGGGTGAGTCAACAGTCAATGGATCAGGGTCACTGACGTGTGGGGCCAGTGCTGCTGACGTCAGCAGCTGATGTCAACGTGATGTCAGCATGACGTCACCCCGGCTGTGTTGGCTTCTGACGTGTGGGTCCCGACATGTGGGGCCAGGTCAACTGTCAATGTTGACCGGTCAACGGTCAACTCGGACTGGGTCTCAAATGGGCTCTGGTGGGCTCGGGTTGGGCCGGTCTGGGCCGAGCTGACCCAGACACGTGGCATGCTATGATGCAGCCACGTCACAACCTTGGGCCTCCATTGGGCTGTGGTCTATGGCTCGTGGTCCACGATGGAATCAGGAGCGCTGGTCCATGGACCGTAGGCAGGTCTACGGTGGACCGCGTCCACCCTTCTCTTCTCTCTCTGTGGTCCACGTGCACCGGGTGCATGTGCGTGTGGCCGGCGAGGGGAATTTCCCCTGTTTCCTCTCCCGGCGTGCTCCTACCAACAGCGAGTGCCTGGTGAGCCTTGCCAGCGGCGCTAGTGCGCAATTGATGCGGTTGAAAGCTCCGCCGAGCCTCAGCGTCTTCGTTGGTGGGGTTAATGCGGCGTGCGGGGTCCCGTGGTGTGCCGGCCACGGCGGCGGTCTTCCGAGCACGATGGCGGCGTCGATGAGGTGGCTACGACCTCGGAGAGGCATTTCGGTGGGGGCGTGTGAGCTTCTACAGATCCGTGGGGATGCGGCGAGGGCGTCCAGGGCTCAAGGCGGGGCTTCGGGTTCCCATGTGGCCGGTAGGGGCTCCTCGGCGGCCACGGCGGCATGGTGACGACGGCGAGGCATGCGGGAGCACTACGGGGCTCCGGTGGGGTGGTCACGGCGTGGTCACGGATGTGCGCATGGGTGCGTGTGTACCCAGAGGCCGGAGATGGCCCTGGCCTACGCGCTCCCGGTGTGGAGCGCCATGGCCGACACAGTGAGGTTCGGCGGCGAGCAGGGAGAGACCGGGGGGGCTCACCGTTGGTGTCGGGGGAGATAGGGTGGTGATGCAGTGGCGGTTTGAGGCCATGTAGCTCTGGAAGCCATGCAGCGCTGCTGTAGGCGATCGTGGTGTCGGCTCCTGCTCCGGCGGCTTCGGAGGTGCTCCGATGGCGCCTCCTTCTTCCTCCTCCCTCTCCCTTCCTTCTTCCTCACGCTTCTGCTCTCTTGGCTCGGGTGCGCAGTGGACGGCCACAAAGTGGCGGCGGGGCGTTGAGAGAGCTCAGGGGCTCCCAGGGCCGGGGCTTTTATAGCCGAGCTCGGCCATGGAGATCAGCAAACGACGGATGGAGACCGAGGGCGATCGAAGGCGTGGGCTTAGCATCCAACGGTCCGCGCGTGGTTGCGTGGGCGTGGCGCCAAGGAGACAGGGCCATGCCCCGGGCGTGACCCCCTGGCCCGCCCCTGCCATCGCTGTCGGCCTTCGGTCGCGCGGCGGTTGAGGCGTGGGGGAAGACGACACTGTGGCGGGGGTGCGGCTGACATGCGGGGCCAAGTGGCAGCGGCAGCAAGGGAAAGCGGGGAGGCGCGCGAGCGTGGGCGACGCGCGCTGGGCTGCTTGCTGGGCTGGCCGCACGAGTTGGGCCAGCTTGCTGCTGCGTGCATAGGCGGGGCTGCTTGCTTGGCTGCTGCGCGCTGGCAGGCCGAGTGGCTTCTTCTTCTTTTCTTTTTCCCTTTTTCTATTTTCTTTTTCTTCTCCTTTGGTTGAATTCAAATTTGGTTTGAAATTCGAATTCCAAATTGGTGCACCATTTAGCTATTTTGTATAACAACATAGGTGTAGTTTTGTTATATACAAATGGAAATAGTTCTCTTTTTAAACATTTATCCTTTGGTTTGAATAATAATTACTTTATGGTGTGTTTCTTTAAAGGAGTTTTTAGGCATTACATAAAACAGATGAAAATCCAAATCACCATTTTAGTTAACATTATATGCTATGTTTCTTTTGTTAGTATTTAGATAAACATGATTAACAATGGCATGCTATGCTTGTGTGATGACTTAGGTTGGGGTTAGACCTAATGCATCTCTTAGGTTGGGTTTCTATACATGACACTCATCAACACATGGGAGTTTTAAGAAAAATTTTGTAGTTGGTATTTTTAGTGTATGGATTTTTGGGTTGTTACATCTTCTTCATCATTCACTTGCCTTGGCCTCAATTCACGAATATCCATATTCTTCATGGCATTTGAAAGTTGAATGCCTCTAACATCTTCCAAGTTCTCATTCTCATCTTGTGAACCCTTGGTTTCATCAAATTAAATATCATGAACTTCCTCAAGAGTACCACTTGCTAAATTCTAAACTCTATATGCTTTGCTTGTTGTGGAGTATCCAAGTAAGAATCCTTCATCATATTTCTTGTCAAACTTGCTCAATCTAGTGCCTTTCTTCAAGATATAGCATTTGCAACCAAACACCCAAAAATTTGTAATGTTGGGCTTTCTACCATTTAAGAGCTCATATGGTGTCTTCTCTTTCAATGGGTGACAATATAAGCGATTGCTACAATAGCAAGCCGTGTTGATTGCTTCGGCCTAAAAGGATTGACTCACATTGTACTCACTAAGCATAGACCTTGCCATATCAATAAGTGTTCTATTCTTTCTCTCAATAAGGCTATTTGATTGTGGAGTGTACGTGGCCGAGAATTGATGTCTAATTCCAAATTCATCACACAACTCATCAATTCTAGTGTTCTTGAACTCACTACCATTGTTACTTCTAACCCTCTTGATGGTTGTCTCAAACTCATTGTTAGTGCTCTTGATAAATGATTTGAATGTTGCAAACACATCACTCTTGTCCACTAGAAAGAATGCCCAAGTGTATCTTGTATAGTCATCCACTATTACAAAGCCATATTTGTTTCCACCAATGCTAGTGCATTGTGTTGGCGCGAACAAGTCCATGTGCAATAACTCAAATGCCTTGTTAGTGCTCATTATGCTCTTCTTAGGATGGGTGTTTACAACTTGTTTGCTGGCTTGACAAGAGCTACAAAGCTTATCCTTTTCAAATACAACATCTTTCAAGCATCTAACCAAGTCATGCTTAACCAATCTATTCAATTGTTTCATTCCAACATGACCAAGCCTTCTATGTGATAACCAACTCATACTAGACTTAGTGAACAAATATGTTGACAATTGAGCTTCACTAGCATTGAAATCAACCAAGTATAGATTCTCATATCTAAAGCCTTTGAATATCAATTTAGAGCCATCTACACTTATGATCTCTACATCATCTACCCCAAATATGCATTTGAATCTAAGATCACACAATTGAGCCACAGATAGCTAATTGAAGTTCAAGCTCTCAACTAGCAACACATTGGAAATGCTCATGTCATTGGATATTACAATCTTACCAAGCCCTTTGACCTTACCTTTGCCATTGTCACCAAATATGATACTATTATAACCATCATTGCCATTGGTATTGATTGAGTTGAATATTCTTGCATCACTGGTCATGTGTTGAGTGCACCCACTATCAAGAACCCAATGCCTTCCTCCAGCTTTATAATTGACCTACAAAAGAAGATCAATTCTTTTTAGGTACCCAAACTTGCTTGGGTCCTTGAAGGTTAGTTACTAAGCTTTTTCGTACCCAAATGGCTTTCTTCTTTGAGCCCATCCATGGTGCACCAATGAACTTTTCCTTTACACCATTAGTACCCTTGGTAAGCACATAGAAAGAACAAACTTAACGGAGGATACATTAGCATTTTTGTTCTTGTTTTTGCAATCATGCTCTTTATGACCAACTTGCTTGCAACTAGTACAAAACCAACCATTGTTCTTCACAAAACTAGTCTTCTGAGGAGCAAAGGCTACCCTGCCTTTCTTGGGGGTATAGCTCAATCCCTCTTTATAGAGAGAAGCTCTTTGGCTACCCAACAACATAAGCAAGCGGTCCTCACCACCATAGGCTTTGCCTAAGGCATGAGTGAGCTCATTGACCTCCTTCTTGAGGGTCTCATTCTCAACCATTAGTGAGGCATCACATGTGAAACCATCACTACTAGATGAGGTAGAAGTGGATGTGCTACAAGAAGGGTTAGTGGGAGCAACAATGATAGGCTTATAGAATGATTCATCAATTATATCACAAGTTAAGCCTACATCACATGTTTTAATTTGCTCTTTCACATTTTGCTCATCAAGTAGAGAGGAATGAGTTTTCTCAAGCTTCTTGTGAGCCTTGCCAAGCTTCTCATGGGCTTCCTCTAGCCTCTCATGAGATGTATTGAGCTCATCAAAGGCTTGCTTAAGGGCTTTTAGTTCTCTACGTAAGTCTTTGCATTCCCTTCTCTTAATGTCAAAATGCTCCTTAGCATCATCTAACATGTCAAGTAGTTCATCTTTAGTTGGTTCATCATCATCACTTTCACTTTCATTTTCATTATCATGTTCCTCATCATATCCATCATCACAAGTTTGTACCTTAGTGGCCTTGGCCATGAAGCATGATGGAGTGTCAAAGAGAGAAGGCTTCTCATTAATGGCAATGCTTGCAAGAGCCTTCTTCTTGGTGGTCTTGTCATCATCACTATCATCATCACTTGAGGAAGCATCACTATCCCAAGTGACCACATATGAACCACCCTTCTTCTTCTTCTTGAAGGTCATCTTGTCCTTCTTCTCTTTCTTTTCCTTCTTGTCCTTCTTCTTGTTCTTGTTGTTATCATCACCATTGTCGCTATTGTATGGGCATTGAGCAACAAGATGATCCTTGCTTCCACACTTGAAGCACCTTCTTGACTCTTCCTTGTTCTTGGATGAGGCCTTCTTTCTTCTAGCATGGTAGCCCTTCTTCACCATGAACTTGCCAAATCTCTTGATAAAGAGAGACATCTTCTCATCATCCATCTCATCAAAGCTCAAGTCTTTATCTTCACTTGATGATTCTTGCTTTGCCTTACCCTTGGATGATGTGGCCTTGAATGCCACACTCTTCTTCTTGTCATCCTTTTTCTCATCTTTCTTCTTCTTATTTTCTTCCTTCTCATTATCATCTCTATATGTATCATCGGTCATCACATCTCCCAACACTTGGTTTGGTGTCATGGTGTCCAAACCACTCCTCACTAGAATAGTGACCAATGTGCCAAATCTCAAAGGTAAGCATCTCAAGAACTTGTGGGCGAAGTCCTTGTCCTTCACCTCTTCTCCAAATGCTTTGAGATCATTGATAAGCACTTGAAGCCTATGAAACATCTCCGGCATACTCTCATCATCCTTCATCTTGAAGCTTGCCAACTTCTCCTTGAGAATATATGCCTTTGCACCCTTCACGGCTTGAGTGCCCTCAAATGACTCCAACTTCTTCCATGCCTCATGAGACCTCTTAATGTTCTTGATTTGCTCAAATGTCCTCATCCAATGCATCATGAATGGCACTAAGAACAATGTCATTGTTTTGGAGTAGCACTTCTTTGGCGGCGGTGGGAGCCTCCTCATTTGCAATCTCAATCTTGGTCTCCACCACCTTGCACACCTTTCTATTGATTGACTTGATATATGTTGTCATCCTAGCCTTCCAATAAGGATAATTGGAGTCATTAAATTGGGGTGGCTTCTTGGTGTTATTGATTTGAGCCATTTAGACACCGAATTGTTAAGCCTCAAATCATGGTGACCATGGCTCCGATACCACTTAAAAGGTCCTAATGGCTAGAGCAGGGGTGAATATCCTATAAAAATTTCTACAACAACACTTAACAAACCGGTTAGACAAATATGAGGCAAAGCGAATGTTGCGCTAGCCTACTAAAATGCAAGCCACCTACCATAATTCTAGTATCTATAGTCTCTATCCACACAAAGGCTATGCCACTACACTAAGTTAGTGAGCTCTCAAAGACTAACTAAAGAGTCTCACTAACCTCTAGACTCAACACAAGCTTGCTCTTAAGACTAACTACACTAAAGAGCGAAGCAACACTAGAAATATAAATACAACATAGGGGATGTGATGTTTATACTGTTGGGTCGAGGATAGAGCCAATCACAAGATGATCACAATCAATCACAATAAATACCAAGAAATCTACGGACAAGGTGACACAAGATTTTTTACCGAGGTTCGCTTGCTTGCCAACAAGCTAGTCCTCGTTGTGGCAATTCACTCACTTAGAGGTTCACACGCTAATTGGCATCACACACCAAATCCGCAACTGGGTGTCACACAACCAATACAAGATGAGGATCACACAAACCACGAGCAATCCACTAGAGTACCTTTTGTCTCTCCGCCAGGAAAAGGTCAAGAACCCCTCACAATCACCACGATCGGAGCCAGAGACAATCACCAACCTCTGCTCGACGATCCTTGCTGCTCCAAGCCATCTAGGTGGCAGCAACCACCAAGAGTAACAAGCGAAACCTGTAGCGAAACACGAACACCAAGTGCCTCTAGATGCAATCACTAAAGCAATGCACTTGGATTCACTCTCAATCTCACAAAGATGATGAATTAATGATGGAGATGAGTGGGAGGGCTTTGGCTAAGCTCACAAGGTTGCCATGTTAATGCAAATGGCCAAGAGAGTGAGCTTGAGCCGGCCATGGGGCTTAAATAGAGAGCCCCACGAATAGAGCCGTTGGGCTCCTCACTACAGCTTTCTCGCGACGACCGGACGCTAGGCCCCCTATGTCCGGTCGTGGGATCGATGCCACGTGTCATCGCATTGAACGAGCGCCACCCGATCCCAATGGTCGAAAACTTCTCGCGCTGAAGTCAATGAAGGACCGGACGTGCCAATCTAGTGACCGGATGCGCCAGCCCCGCGTCCGATGCACAAAACTACGCACGCTGCAACACCCAGCGTCCGATCAACACGAGTTCAGCGTTCGGTCACTGTTTTTTAGTGACAAACAACTCCTTCACTTCACCAACTTTTCCACCCATGCTCAAATGTGCCAACCACCACGTGTATCGCCTTGTGCACGTGTGTTAGCATATTTTCACAAACATTTTCAAGGGTGTGAGCACTCACTAGAATCTAAATGCATATGCAATGAGTTAGAGCATCTAGTGGTACTTTGATAACCGCATTTCGATACGAGTTTCACCCCTCTTAATTTTATGGTTATCGATCCTAAATATGATCACACTCGCTAAGTGTCTTGATCACTAAACCAAAAAGCTCCTATCAAGTTTCACCTTTGCCTTTAGCTTTTTGTTTTTCTCTTTCTTCTTTTCCAAGTCCAAGCACTTGATCATCACCATGGTCACACCATCATCATGATCTTCACCATTGCTCCACCATTTGGAATAGTGCTACCTATCTTATGATCACTTAGATAAACTAGGTTAACACTTAGGGTTTCATCAATTCACCAAAACCAAACTAGTGATTTCATAAGCCCACTAATCGTGCTATGGTTGAATCCAAAATATTTTAAAAAAACTTATAAGACTATGAATCCATTATACATGGGCGTCGCTAGCGCCCAGATGTCCAGAAGGACACCCACGACTGCAGTTGGTTTCCCCTTCGTTTTCGCACGTCCACGCGTGGGCCCGTGCCACCTAGACGTCGCTCGACTGTGCCTGCATCACCCGCGCCCATGCAGGGGCCCACGCTGCCCGAACATTGCTCGCACATGGACCTCTTGCGCCCCCTCCCGCTTCCCACGTGCATCTTATGTGCAACACCCGATCCACTTTTGAAACATTCAGGTGCAACACTTGCAATATACAAAAAAAGACAGATGAAACATTCGAAACATATATCTGAAACAGTTACAAAAACAATTGAAAACTATTACAAACATACACAATATCTAGATAAACACACTTACAACATATGTGTGAAACATATGTAACATCCAGATAAACACGCTTGCAACATACATCTGAAAAAACAAATGAAACATTGGGGACATATGCTTGCAACGTACGTGTACAACCATTGCAACATATGGAACATCCCGAGCTACTTTTGCAACATTTGTTTGGAACATTTGAAACATACCTCTATAACATGTGAGACATTTCAAATGTACACTTGCAGCATGCATCATATCCCGGTGCGGCCTCCTCCGCCATCTGTATTGGAGCGCTGCAATCGTAGCGAGAGGCGAGGTCGGAGGGCTTCTGTGCCAAGGCCCGATGCTTCTCCTTGCGCTGGCAGCACCTGTCGGCATCGTTGGGCAGAGCGGGCGGCGGAGCAAGAGCAACGTCAAGGGCAGCAGGACGCGCACTCGGAGTAGCGGCACGAGCAGCGGGCGTGGGCGCATGGAGCAGCGACAGGAGCAGCGTGGCAGACATGCGGAGCAGCGGGCGCGGGAGTTTCGGCAGGAGCTGCAGGCACGAGCGCGCGGGAGCAGCAGGAGCTGCGGTAGGGGAGGAGCAGAGCGGGGGCGGTGGAGTGGGAGATGGATTAATTGACCGGATATTGTGGAGTGGGCGATGGATGAATTGACTGAATATATTAAATAAAGGTTGTGTCACATGGCCCCATGCCCGCGACGGTCGATAGTCGAGTAAAGAGTCTGGACACTTGGATCGAAAAATTACCGTTCATATAATCACAAATCCACCACAAAATACATGTCACATATCAAAGCAGATTCATCGCAAATAAGAGAATGGAGGAAGTAGGCTACCAAATAGTATTTTCAAGGGGCATTTACATATTTACCACTATTACGGATGTCATCTTACACTGTGTCACTGACACATGAGTCACTGATATGATATTCTTTATACCACTCCCATCCACATGATGGTAAATATGTAAAAATTCATGTTTTCAATAACGGCCTAAACTGTTTCTTATATGGGCTTTATTTTCAAGTCTTCGTCTTTAGAAAGTCCGGCACGGCAATCCTCTCTTCCTGGCGTGGGCAACTTTCCGCCTCCTCATGCTCCTGCTCCCGCTGGGCGCTGGTAGCACCGGCTCCCGCTACATGTTCGACGGAATGCTGAAGAAGGACGAGGCCGTGTCCAACTGCACACCCGCTCTCCGGCAGCTAGTGCGGCCTATGGAATGTGGAATGGAGGTCCACGTCCTCACCCGTCCTGCGCTTCAGTTTTCACCAGCGGTCCAGCACCGATTGATGGAACACGGAAGAGGGTCCAACGGCGGAACATGCCTGCTGTTTGGTTTGTGGAGAAAACCCAAACACCGGCCTGCCGTGTGTTCGACAGAATGCCTCAGGGCATGCATCCAGCAGCAAGAAGACTGCTGCTGCTAGTGGGGCGTTAGCATCCTCCGGGAGGATCCCATCCCATCCAGCAACGTCATCACAAGGTTGTTTACTACTACTATCTGGCTATACACATCGGTCGATGCTTTAACTTGATAAGGGAGGTTGTTAACTATATATCATTCTTATGATCTGACTTCTGCTTGTGGAACTTCTGCTGAACTTGGGCTCGTATGGCCAAGCCGCCAAGGAAAAGTGGAGACGGAGAGGGGAAATCCCTGTGCAATTGTAATAAGCAAACAAAAGGCACGTCACAAAATATTCCATTGTTTTTGAAGTGCAAACTCATGTACATCTGCAGACATTCAAATTAAAGATCCGGAGAATAATCAAGAGATGGATGGACAAATCTACAAACATTTGTAACATGGACGCGTCATTAGTTCACTACTCTGCTTTCTACCGACAACAAGTACTAGCAAGAGGAGTGCTTTAGCCTTTAGTAGTGGAGGTGCTGTTCATGCCCCACCATTTTGATGCCCAGGTACGGTTTCAAGCTTTCGTTTGGCAGGATGTTTCGCTTTGCCTTTCTTTTATAACTATTGACTGGACTTTTGTTTGGCAGGGAAGTTTCGCTTTGCCTTTCTTTATCATTATTGACTAGACTTGTGTTTGGCAGGGAAGTTTCGCTTTGTTCACAGACTTGTTGAAGTGCCTCTTCCTCACTGAAGTTATAGGACACAACTGGCTTCACTTCACTGCCACTGGATGACTGGAGGTCGGGAGCTACCAAAGGCACCATTTTTCTCTCTGCTATCTCCCTAAGCTGCATCACCTACCTTCTGCGGCTCTGCATCCGGCATCCTGATTTCCGGCATCCTGATTCATGAACCCAGAAGTTCTGTGATGTTTAGAGCGTGAAGTGCAGTGCCATGCCTCGAATTTTGGAGTAGGAGAAAGAAGCTGTCTGAGCTGAAATTCAAGGTACCTACTTCGATCCAGCACAATGTCCGATTAATAGTTCTGCACATCTTTCTCATGTGATTTGCTCAGTAACCAATCGATTCCCCCCCCCCCCCCCCCCCCCCCCCCCCCCCGTCTGAATCTTCTCAGTGGGTGCTGTACACTATGCAGCACGGATACGGATACGGATACGGATACGTGGATACGGCAATTTTCTAGAAAACATGATACGCGGATACGTTTTACTATTTTTGAATAAATAATACAAATTAAAATTGTGAAAGTCTAAAACTTGTTGGTTTCTTGTTTCACAGGAGATCCTAACCACAGCCGCGCCCACAGATCCTATGCTAGGATTAGCAGTTTAGCACTAGCACTCAGCTTGTGCAGTGCAGCACTACAAAATTTGGAGAGGCCATCTATGAAGCATGGGCAACACTAATGAAGAAGGGGAAGTGGGGAACAGACAAAATTAAGAACTGCAGAAGTAGAATAGATCAAGAATGGGGAAGGGGATGAACATGCAGAAGTAGAGTAGACAGCTTGCTTTGCTGCTGAATCGAATCATCCTCTCATCTGCATCCCCTGCTGAGGCGGCGCACGTGTACGCAGGAGGCTGTGCGCGGAGGTGGGGGTGGAGGCTCGTCTCCAGCGAGCAGGGCCGGAGGCTCATCGCCGGCGGCTGGCAAGCGGGGCGGAGGCTCGTCGCAGGAGGCCGGCGAGCAGGGATGGGGCTTCCGTGCGCGCGTTCGCGGGAGGCGGCGCGACCACAGGAGGTAGGGCGTCGGGACAGAGGGAAACTTGTTGGGCTGGGCCGTATCCAATAGACTGAAACGTATCCAGAAACGTACTCAAAATTCATAAAAATAATAAAAAATGGGATACTCCACCAATACGTATCGACCGTGTGTCCGCCGCGTATCCGTATCGGATACGTATCCGTATCGGATACGTATCCGATACGTGATACGCTCCCTCAGCCACGTATCCGTGTTTTCTAGGCTGTACACACCAAACGTCTGATTGCTGTTGCTCGGGTTTTCTGGAGCCTTTGGTATGCTGATCTTTGACTGTATTCTCACATATATGCTTGTGGTTCGTGATGATGTTACACATATATCGCTGAATTTTCTCGAACACACAGACAGTTAGTTCATAACTTTATTTATTCTCTTGTTGACAATTAATGTTTGTACATTAACAGTAGCAGTGTCGCAGAAGCTTGTAAAACTAAGTATGACTGATGGTTGCAATTTCGTCCACAGGGATTTCACAAGAGAATTTATGAAATATGACCGGACTAGAGGCTGCCTTAGCATCTGGGCTGTTGAAGGTCACAGGCAGCAAGTTAGTTCCACTGATTGCCGGTGAATTTGCCTCCATAATGGGTGTAACAAAAGACCTCTCCGAGCTCCAGGAGATACTTGCAGAGATTACAAGCTGGCTGTTCACAGTTCGTGACAGAATAGAGAGTGAGCCATCCTGTCGATGGGTTTTAAAATTGAAAAATGTTGCTTATGATATTGATGATTTACTGAATGAAGTCTTGATAGAGGCCGAGAAACACAAGATGGGCATCAATGGTGATAACTGTTCTATAGCTGATTATTTCTGTGCAAAACCAAAGTCATTTCTATTCCAATAAAAGGTGGCCCATAAGATCAAGGCAATTAAACAGAGATTCTCTGAGATTGTAAAGCAAAGAAGCGATGTCAGCACTATACTGAATAATTTGCCTTCTTATCACCATGCTCTGAGTAGAAAGAGGACAAATGGGGAGATGTCCTTGTTGAGCAATGTTGAACAATCGAGAATACCCACAAGGAATCTGGAGAAGGATGGCATCATAACAAAGCTTATAGAATCTAATGAAGGAGAGAATGACTGGATAGTTTCTATTGTCGGGTTAGGTGGGTCTGGCAAAACTACGCTGGCCAAACAAATCTGCCAAGATGACAAGATAAAGCAGCACTTCAAATCTACAATATTTTGGGTTCATGTGTCCGAAGAATTTGATGTGGAAGAGCTTATCGGGAAGCTTTTTGAAACTATCCTTGAGCAAAAATCAGATCTCCATGCCCAACAGCACATGGTCCATGCAATTTCAAGCAAATTGAGAGGCAAGAAATTTCTTCTTGTCCTGGATGATGCTTGGCATGATGACAAGCTTGACTGGGAACAATTCATGGTTCTTGTGAACTGTGGAGCACCTGGAAGCAAGATTCTGCTAACTACTCGTGATCAAAAGGTTGCAGAAGCAGCAAAATCTAGAAATATATTCAACCTGGCTTTCTTATCAGAGGTCGAGAGTTGGACCTTGTTTCTAGAGAATTCTGCGTTGGTGGAGGATGATTTGGAGTCTGAGTTTATACAGGTTGGAAAAGAGATTGTGAATAAATGTGGTGGGGTGCCGCTAGCAATCAGAACTCTAGGCGGTGTCCTCTATGACAAGAGGGAAATAAACACTTGGAGGGCCATAAGAGAAAGTAACTTATGGAATGTTGATAGTATAAAAGACAGAGTGTTTGCATCATTGAAATTGAGCTACTTTCACTTGCCAGATCATCTGAAGCAGTGCTTTACATTTTGCTCTATATTTCCGAAAGGCTATGAAATCACAAAAGGCCACTTGATTGCCCAATGGATAGCCCATAGATTCATTAATCCAATGAATGAAGAGCTGCCAGAAGATATTGGAAGTGCTTACTTTGATTCTCTTACAAAATTCTGCTTTCTTCAAGATGCACCAAGAAATATCTTCACTTGTCAACTAGTATACAAGATGCACGACCTGATTCATGATCTCACTCGACAAATTTTACAGCATGAAATGGTGACATCTCTACAGAAGAATATGGCACCAAACTGTATTCTCAGATGCCGATATTTATCTTTGACTTCAACTAGCGAGAAGGTTTCCAGTAACCTATTTGACAAGGCCCATGCTCTCTGTCTCTGGTGGTAACATATCTTTTGACAAACCAATGAAGAAGTGTTGCAACATCCGTAGTGTTGTTCTGGACTATACAAGTGATACACCATTCCCTCTATTCATACTGAAGTTTGAATTTCTTGGTTACCTAACGATATGTAATGTTAATTGCACGAAATTTCCAGAAGCTATCTCAAGCTGTTGGAACTTGCAGGCGCTTCATATTATGCAGTGCAAAGGCTTTTCAATGTTACCTGAATCTATTGGCAAGCTTAAGAAGCTGAGAACTCTAGAGCTGTTGATGGTTACTGACATTAGGAGTCTACCTCAATCTATTGGTGATTGTCAAGATCTGCGATCTTTGCAGCTATATTCCTGTAACAAACTCATTGAGATTGTTAGAATAGGCGCCTAAGGGGCCTGCTATGGGCCGGCACCAAGCCTATTCGGCTGGTAGCCTAGGGGCTGTTAGAGTATTAGGAATAGTACCACATTGCCTAATCATGTAAGATGTTAGTCCCATGTACTCTATATAATCAGCCCATGAGGCCCAATGCAATATATTAATATTCCTCCAATTATATTTTCTTTCATGGTATCAGACTAGGTTAGGTCTTCCGCTGCCCAACCCACCCCACGCGCGCCGGCACTAGCCGCGCAGCGCCCTCGCGCGCCGGCAAACAGCCGCGCAGCCCGCCCATGGGGTCGTCCCCTCCACCAACCCCCAAGGGCGACGAAGATAGCTCCGCCACCTCGCTCCAGGGTGACGAGGTCGCTCGGCGCCTCGCCAATGAGCAGGCCAGCGAAGCCGCCGCCACCGCGCAGCGCCTGGAGCGTAAGCGCGTGGCCAAGGAGGAGGCGCGTGATGCTGCTCTGGCACGCGCTCTCGAGGCCGAGCAGCAGGCCGCAGCCGTGGCCAAGGAGCGAGACGACGCCGCCCTGCGCGCCAGCGAAGCCCTTGCGCGCGCGGCCATGGAACGCGCAGCCGCCGCTGCTGCACTCGCACCTGAGCCATCGGGCAGCGCCTCTCCACCGCCTGGAGGCGCCTCTACGCCTGCCGATCTCCGAGCGGCCATGCTCCACCACGAGGCCGTGGCGCTGCTCCAGCTTCACTCCCAGGCTGTCGCCGTCAGCAACATCCGGAACCACGTCACCACCGTCCTCGACGTCGACTCCGGTAACTTCAACCATTGGTGCGATCAATTCCTGCTCATCCTCGGCAAGTTTTCGCTTCAGGGCCATGTCCGCGAAGAGCCTCCAGTCCCAATTTCCCCCGATTGGGCCCGGATGGACTGCGTCGTCAAGTCTTGGATCATCGCCACGCTCACGGACGATCTTGGCGAGATCATCCGTGCCCAGGGCTCCACAGCTCATCACGCCTGGCTCGCCGTCGAGTCGCAGTTCCTCGGAAATCGGGAGGCCCGCTCCATTCAGCTGGAGACGAAGTTCCGCAACTTCGTCCAAGGCGACCTCTCCGTCACCGATTTCTGCCGCAAGCTGAAGAAGATGGCCGATGATCTCACGGCCCTCGGCGAGGTCATCACCGACTGCACCCTTGTCCTCAACGTCATCCGCGTCCTCAACGAGCGCTTCGCCCACGTCGGCACCCTGCTACGCCGCGCCAAGCCCTTCCCCACGTCCCTGGAGGCCCGTGAGGACCTCATCCTCGAGGAACTCACCATGGCAAACCGCAAGGAGACTCCAGCAGCTGCCCTTGCTGCCACTACGACTCCTACAACAGCTCCTCCTTCGTCCAGCACCGGTTCTGGAGGCGGTGGCGGGGGCTCCAAGCCTTCCAACAACCGCCGCAACAAGCGCGGCGGCGGCGGCAAAGGTCAGGGCAGCAGCGGCTCTTCAGGACAGGGTTCCAAGGCTCCTACCGGCAACAACCAGCAGCAGCAAGCTGCTGGACAACAGCAGCAGCAGGCCGGAGGGGGGCGCCCTTGGCCGAGCTTCTACAACCCCTGGTCTGGCCCCATCCAGATGTGGCCAGGGGGCCCTCGACCACCTCTGGCGCCCATCCCGGTGCCTCCTCACCTCCAGGCGCAGCAGCAGGCGCAACACCAGCAGCAGCAATAGGCCCTGCTCGCCCAGCAACAGCAGCAGGCGCTTGTTGCTGCCCACCAGCAGGCTGCCGGTCAGTGGGTCGCTCCGGGGTATTACAACCCTATGACCGGTCTCCCCTCCTGGGACCCAACGGACCTCGCGGCATCATTCAGCACGACGTCGCTGGCCCCTCCTTCATACAATGAGTGGTACTTCGACTCAGGTGCTTCTTCACACATGACAGCTCAGTCTTCTTCTCTTTCACATACTCAACCTTCGCGGTACCCTAACCCTTCATCTATTATTGTCGGTAATGGCTCCCTTATTCCTATCATTGCAACTGGCTCCACAGAGTTATCACCTTCTCTACGTCTTAATAATGTTCTTGTGTCACCACAAATTATTAAGAATCTTATCTCTGTTCGTCAATTCACTATTGACAATAATTGTTCTGTTGAGTTTGACCCCGCTGGTTGTTCTGTGAAGGTTCTTCCGTCTTGGAAAGAGATCGTCAGGTGTAATAGCTCCGGGCCACTGTACCCACTTCGCCTTCCACTAGCACTCTCCTTTGCCGCTCAGGGCTCCTCTCCACTGTGGCATCGGCGTCTTGGGCATCCCGGTCATGAGGCCTTGTCAAAGCTAGCGTCTAGTGTGTCTTTTTCTATTCAGGATTGTTCAGATTTATGTCATGCTTGTCAGCTAGGACGTCATGTTCGTCTACCTTTTCATGTGTCCACCTCTCGTGCGTCTAGCAAGTTTGATCTTATTCACTGTGATTTATGGACGTCTCCAGTTGTCAGCATCTCTGGTTATAAATACTATTTGGTCATACTTGATGATTGCACTCATTATCTGTGGACATTTCCTTTACGACTTAAATCTGACACTTTCAGCATGCTTGCTCACTTCATCGCCCACGCCTCCACTCAGTTTGGCGCCCGCGTCAAAGCCGTCCAGTGCGACAACGGGAAAGAGTTTGATAACTCCAGCACCCGCCACTTCTTCCTCACCCAGGGCATCCACCTTCGCATGTCCTGCCCTTACACCTCGCCTCAGAACGGTAAAGCTGAGCGCATTATTCGCTCTACAAATAATGTTGTTCGCTCCCTATTCTTTCAGGCGTCCATGCCTCCCTCCTACTGGGCGGAGGCTCTCTCCATGGCGACTGTTCTCCTCAACATATTGCCCACCAAGACTCTAGAGTTCTCCACACCTCATCTTGCCTTGTTTGGCAAGCCACCCACATATGATCATCTGCGAGTTTTCGGTTGCAAATGCTACCCCAACATGTCCGCCACTGCTATTCACAAGCTTGCTCCTAGGTCTGTCCTGTGTGTCTTCCTAGGCTATTCAGCTCATCATAAAGGGTACCGCTGCCTTGACCTATCATCCAATAGAGTCATCATCTCCCGGCACGTCATCTTCGATGAAACGGCCTTCCCTTTCGCTGAGCGTCATGGTCCCAGTACTCCAGCAGACCTCGAGTTTCTTGCCGATGACAGTACTGATATTGTGCCCGCTCCTATTGGACCGTCGCACAAGTGTTTACCTGTAGGGACTCCCTCCAGCACCTTCGACGGCACCCGCGCCCCTGCCGGTCCCCGTGTGGCCGTGCCTGGGGCGCCCCTGGAGCCTCCCGAGGATGCTGAGGATCCTTGGACGCCCGCACTCTACGTTCCCCCCGCCCTGCGGGTATCAGAGACGTCCACCGCGCCACGCGTGGCCACCAGGAGTCTCTCTTCCGCGCCACGCGTGGCCCTAGAGCTGCCCGACGCGCTGCGTGCAGGCTCGTCTTCCTCGGGTTCTTCGGTGTCTCTTCAGGCACCCCGTGGGCCACCACCAGGTTTCCTATCTTAGATCGCGCCGGGATGGCTGAGTGCAAGCCGTGCTCTACTCCAGTTGACACCAACTCCAAGGTTGCTGCAGCTGAGGGGGGCCCAGTGTCTGATGCTACAGACTTTCATAGTCTTGCAGGAGCTCTTCAGTACTTGACATTCACTCGCCCAGATATTGCATATGCTGTTTAGCAGGTTTGCCTTCACATGCATGACCCTCGAGAGCCTCACCTTGCTGCCCTGAAGCGGATTCTTCGCTATGTTCGGGGCACACTCCACCTCGGTCTTCTGCTGCGATCGTCTACTCCGACTGATCTTGTTGTCTACACCGATGCTGACTGGGCTGGTTGTCCGGACACTCACAGGTCCACCTCGGGCTATGCAGTGTTCCTCGGTGACAATCTTGTTTCCTGGTCATCCAAGCGCCAGAATACAGTGTCAAGATCAAGTGCTGAAGCCGAGTATCGTGCAGTGGCTAACGGAGTTGCAGAGGCGACTTGGCTGCGATAGCTTCTCTTGGAGCTATGTGCCCCTCTTCGGCGCGCCACACTGGTGTACTGCGACAACATCAGTGCCGTCTACATGTCCTCCAATCCGGTGCAACATCAGCGCACCAAGCACATTGAGATCGATCTTCACTTCGTCCGGGAGTGAGTTGCTATTGGTGATTTTCGTGTTCTGCATGTTCCTACTGCCTCGCAATATGCAGACATCTTCACCAAGGGGCTGCCTACTTCAGTGTTCACGGAGTTCAGGTCCAGTCTAAACGTGCAGAGTGGCTGACGTTTCGACTGAGGGGGTGTGTTAGAATAGGCGCCTAAGGGGCCTGCTAGCCGGCACCAAGCCTATTCGGCTAGTAGCCTAGGGGCTGTTAGAGTATTAGGAATAGTACCACATTGCCTAATCATGTAAGATGTTAGTCCTATGTACTCTATATAATCAGCCCATAAGGCCCAATGCAATATATTAATATTCCTCTAATTATATTCTCTTTCAGAGATACCCAGTTCCATAGGTAAGATTGAAAAGTTAAGTGTGCTTGGTATTGTCAATTGTGTATGTTTGAACAACCAGCTGCAAAACTTTACTTGGGAGCCTAGAAATCTGGATACAATTAATTTATCTGGTTGTCAGAACCTCAGAGATCTTCCAAGTGCCTTTTCTTGTCGTACATTGCGCACTATGGATCTTTCTCGAACCGACATCACCTTACTTCCTCAATGGGTCACATTAATTGGTATTCTGGAATGCATAAAGCTTGAATATTGCACGAAGTTAGTGGAGTTGCCCAAAGACATAACAAACTTAAGAAGGCTCGAAGTATTGTACCTAAATGGTTGCTCAAAACTCCGTTGCATGCCATCAGGGTTTGGCCAGCTGACTCGTTTGAGATGGCTTGGCCTGTTTGTTGTGGGATGTGATGGAGATGCTGCAAGAATATCAGAGCTTGAAAATCTTGATATGATTAGTGGTTGGCTGAGAATTTGTAACCTCAAATATCTAAAGGATCTAGGTGATGCTAAGAAAGCTTGCTTGAAGAAGAAGAATAACATACATTCACTGACATTGAATTGGTTTCGATATGAAACAGAAGAGTTAGTGTCAGATATTGGAGAAGACCTGAAGGTGCTCGACTGTCTTGAACCACCATCAGGAATTGAGTTCTTACAAATTATTGGTTATCTGGGTCCCCATTTGCCATGTTGGATGAGGAAGCAATGTGATTCTTCTTGTATGGAATCCATTATGCCAAATCAAACCAGCTCACCTAAATTCCTTTGGCTAACTGAACTATCACTCAAACTGTTGCCTAACTTGAAGTGTCTGCAAGGACTTGTGGAGTTGCCTTCGTTGAAAAACTTATCGTTGATCCAAATGCCTAATTTGGAAGAGCTGTGGATTACCAATGGTTTGGAAATTGGTGAGCAAAAGGTGGGAGTGCAGTATTATTGTTTCCCTGTGCTAACCAGTCTACATATAGACCGCTGCCCAAAATTGTTTGTGAAGCCCTGGTTGCCGCCATGCTTGGAGGAGTTGACATTCGAAGAAAGCAATGAACAGCTGCTGTCCCCAGGTAGTTTGTTCTCCTATCTGCCTACACCTCCAGTGTCATCGTCCTGCAGCGTGCTTGTGGCAGTTCCTACTCTCAAGGAGCTGAGGCTACACAGAGTGACGGGCTCAGCACCGGTTTGGCAAGTTTTACAGCACTTCACCTCCCTCCAGCTGCTACACATCGTGGAATGTTCCACTCTTTGCAAGCTGCCTGAGGGGATCCAGCACCTCACCTCCCTTCAACAGCTCGAATTGGCAGAATGTGATGCATTGACATTGCTTCCAGAGGGTATCGGACAATTGTCTGCACTTCGATCACTCCGTATCAGCGAATGTGCTGCCCTTGAATTCCTGCCCCAGTCCATAAAACGTCTTACAGCCCTGCAGAAATTGTTTGTTTTTGGCTGCCGTGGCTTGGCCAGGCGTTACGAGGAAGGAGTCGGGGATGACTGGCACCTTATCTCCCATATTCCTGATGTAACAATAGTTGATATGGAGTTGCTAGCCCAACGTCACAGAGCATGTGCATCTATTACCACTTGAGTTAGGTGGTGTGGGTAATTCTACGTCATCTTTTAGCTCTTTTTTACAGGTAATAAGGTGCTTCAGTTCAAATATACATGTTCGTTAAACGAAATATTACAGATATTCTAGCCTTATCACTTGTAATACCTATATCTATTAGCAACAGCAGCTAAATCATTTCTCACTCTCCAGTATCTTCCCTTTGACGTCCATGAATCCATGTGGTCTCATATTGTTGGAAAACCGTGGGTTTCCTGCAGGCGGGGAACAATAGGTCTTCGCCCAGTCGAATGCACTGGGCGAAGGTGTGAGAACTGGATAGTGGGACCAGGTTCAATCAAAGCTTCATTAATGAACTCACCAACCAACCCTACATAGCATATGGCATCTCCTATTTATAGGGCATTGTTTGCTACCTCTGTATGTTACAAATTTGCCCTTTGACAGCTAAGGTATATTCCTAAAATATCCTAACACTAGCTCATGTCTCTAGGGGCATCCTAGGTTTTGTCTTCCTGCACCGTCTTTGTTTCTTGGGCCTTAGCTTTAGGCCCATTAGAAGCCCGTCTCCAATCTTGGGCCGCGGTGCTTGTGAAGGCTTCTCTCTCTGGCGAAAACAGCGAGGTCTCCACATGAGCCGCTGGTGCCTCCGCTCTTGCTTCTGCGCCTCCGTGAAAGGTCTTAATGGCTAGAGGGGGTGAATAGCCTATTAAGAAATTCTACAACAACACTTAATAAACCGGTTAGATAATTATGAGGCGAAGCGAGTGTTGCGCTAGCCTACTAAAAATGCAAGCCACCTACCATAATTCTAGTTTATGTAGTTTCTATTCACACAATAACTATGTCACTACACTAAGTTAGTGTGCTCTCAAAAGCTAACTAAAGAGCCACACTAACCAAACTAACAAGCTCTCACAACTAGCTACACTAAAGAGCTTGATAACTAGTTTGCGGTAATGTAAAGAGAGTGAGCAAGATGGTTATACCGCCGAATCGAGGAGTGGACCAATCAATCACAAGAATGAATACCAATGAAGACCAATCACCTCGGAATCAAATGATGACACAATGATTTTTTACCGAGGTTCACTTGCTTGCCGGCAAGCTAGTCCTCGATGTGGCGATTCACTCACTTGGAGGTTCACGCGCCAATTAGCATCACACACCAAACCCTCAATAGGGTGCCGCACAATCAACACAAGATGAGGATCACACAAGCCATGAGCAATTTACTAAAGTACCTTTTGGCTCTCCACCGGGGAAAGGTCAAGAACCCCTCACAATCACCACGATCGGAGCCGAAGACAATCACCACCCTCCGCTCGACGATCCTCGCTGCTCCAAGCCGTCTAGGTGGGGGAAACTATCAAGAGTAACAAGCGAATCCCGCAGCGAAACACGAACACCAAGTGCCTCTAGATGTAATCACTCAAGCAATGCACTTGGATTCTCTCCCAATCTCACAAAGATGATGAATCAATGATGGAGATGAGTGGGAGGGCTTCGGCTAAGCTCACAAGGTTGCTATGTCAATGCAAATGGCCAAGAGAGTGAGCTAGAGCCGGCCATGGGGCTTAAATAGAAGCCCCCATGAAATAGAGCCATTGTACCCCTTCATTGGGCACAACACGGGGTGACCGGACGCTCCGGTCATATTGACCGGACGCTGGACCTCAGCGTCCGGTCACGCGATGCGTGCCACGTGTCCCCTCTCTTCAAATGTTGATCGCCCGATCTCAACGGTCAAGTGACGACCAGACACGCTGCTGTGAAGTGACCAGACGCTGGACCTCAGCGTCCGGTCATTTCCAGTAAGCATCCAGAGACGATTTTTCACGACCGGACCCGTCCGGTCATGCTTGACCGGACACAGCCAGCGTCCGGTCAGACACCCTCAACACTGTGTGTTGCCACGTCAGCAAGACCAGACGCAACCTTCCAGCATCCGGTCACTGAGTGACCCAGCGTCCGGTCAGAGACCGATGCCAGCGTCTTCGCGGCTTCTGCTGACTGGACACGCCGGTCAAACCGAGGCCAGCGTCCGTTCACTTCCAGTGACCTCCGTCTTTTCTGTCTAGGGCGCCGGTGGCACCGTCAGACTGTCCACACTCTACGGGCAGACACTCCACCAGTGAAGTTCCTAACCCTTGCTCAAATGTGCCAACCACCAAGTGTGTCATCTTGTGCACATGTGTTAGCATATTTTCACAAACATTTTCAAAGGTGTTAGCACTTCACTAGATCCTAAATGCATATGCATTGAGTTAGAGCATCTAGTGGCACTTTGATAACTGCATTCCGATATGAGTTTCACCCCTCTTAATAGTACGGCTATCAATCCTAAATGTGATCACACTCTCTAAGTGTCTTGATCACCAAAACAAAATAGCTCCTACTATTTATACCTTTGCCTTGAGCCTTTTGTTTTTCTCTTTCTTCTTTTCAAGTCCAAACACTTGATCATCACTATGGCATCACCATCATGTCATGATCTTCATTTGCTTCACTACTTGGAATGTGCTACCTATCTCATGATCACTTGATAAACTAGGTTAGCACTTTAGGGTTTCATCAATTAACCAAAACCAAACTAGAGCTTTCACTCTGTCTGTGGACTGCTTTAGACATCTTATAGGATCATGCTCAGGCCTCCACCTAATCGCCGGTTGGTGGCGGAGGCCTTCCTGCAGCCGACGGAGGCTTTCCAGGTTTCTCCTCGAAACGCGCTCGGGGCCTCCGCTTGCTTCGCTGTGGTCTCCGCACCGTCTCAAGCTCCATGCGAAGGCTTTATCTAGTGTCCCTACAAAACATCCACAAATGACCCAATGGTATTAGCTTATGTTTACTTCAGCCTCCGCTACTCGTGTATTGGTGTTCCACAAATGATCCAATGCGAAGGCTTTATCTCACGAACAGTCATGACCGTTGGCATTCGGAATTCAAAGCGTCCCCCGTGTCCTATATAAGGGGGGGGTTGGTGGGGAGGTCCCCGTCGTACCACCTGAGCCATCGCTTTCATTGCTGTAGCTTTTCAAGCACGTGGCTATGTTGGTCTGCTGTCTTGCTTTAGTGCCTTAGAATTTTCCTTGCGCTACTGCTCCTTTTGGTTTTGCGTTACCTTCGGAAGTGGCTTCACCTTCTCGCTCTAACCTTTGCTGGCCTAGCGTTAGGGGTTCTTATCCCTGCTTGCTTGGCGTGAGGTCTAAGGGTTGGTCATGGAGGTACGAAGAGTGTATGTCTGCGTCTACGGAGGCTCAAGACAACCTAGAGAATATTGAAGCTTCTGTCGGAGACCTGATTCCCATTTCCCTGGTGAAGAAGTCAAAGATTCAGATGTCCAAGTCTTGGGATTTTGGGCCTTCGCTCATGATGGGAGAGGCGATAAAGGCACTGGAATATGAGGGCTGTTTTCCAGCAGGGAAGGGTCATCCTTCGCACGGTGAGACTGTGCCTCAACTGAAGGTTGATGAGGCTGTTGTTTTTAAATATTTCTTTGCTTGTGGCCTTCGCATACCTCTGGTTTATTTTCTCCGCTTGGTTCTTGAGACCTTCAAGGTGTAGCCCCATCATCTTACTCCTAACAGCATTCTGACGCTGAGTAAGTTTTGCTATGTCTGTGAGACATATGTCACTCCCTCAGATTTGGATACTTTTTGTAAATACTATGAACTTCAGAGTCAGCCTAAGAAGGCGAAGGTTGACGGTGTTGAGGTGGAGTATCAGTTCACCAGTTGTGCTTTCATGGCGAAGAGGGCCCAGAAGGAAGGCAGTTTGGAGATCTCTTTTGTGCAGAAAAAATAAATGGGAGAAGGACTGGCCTAGGTACTGGTTCTATTTGAAAACTCCTGATGTTATTCCCAAGACAGGGCCGAAGGTCAAGATGTACCCTTTTGCTTCTACTATGGGGGACATGAAGCCTCCGACTTGTGTGAGACCTCCTACAGAGGTTGATGCGGAGAGGGCAGCGTGTGACACGGCTTTTGGCAAGGACTGCCGCTTCTCTAGGGGTTGTGACCTTGTCGAGGAGATGGTGGTGTCCAACTTCTGGCCTTTGGGAAAACATAGGCCACAAATGACCTTGGTGAGAATGAAACTCCTGGTCTTCGGCAGCGCGAAGGGAGAGTTTTGTCAGTGTTTCTATCTTACCCATGTGGAAGACGAGACCGATGAGGAGTTTGTTAGTGAGGTGGAATAGTCCACCTCCAAGATCCTTGGGGAGATTTCCGAGAGGGAATATCTATCCTGTTGTGCCATCGGCGGTACCATGCCCTGGCTAAACTAGGTGTTTGAAGAGATGAAGGTGAAGTACGGGGATCGTAAGGTTCCCGAGAAGGTTTTGAAATTGGTGGAGGATAAGGCCGCAAAGGCCTCTAAGTCTGTTGTGGCCCCCGTTGCTACGGTTCAGGTTGAATCTAAAAGGAGGAAAGAGGTTGATGCTCCGAGGGCTGTTGCCAAGAAGAGGAGGGTGGCGAAGAGCGCCGTGGACTCTGCTAAAGAGGTGGCGAAGAGTGCTCAAGATGAGTTAGGGGCTACGCATCCCATTGTTGATGCTGGTCAGTCGTAGGTTTCTGTTGGCCGCCTAGATGAAGACCTGATGGGCTCGTCTGTTAAGGTGGCACTTGTTGTTTCTGGGGCGGAGGTGTCCATAGTGAACCCATTGCCCTGTATTCTTGGAGATGACTCATCTGAGTCCGAGGGTGATGCTGCAGGAGCTGGTTCTGCCTTCGCCTCCGCCAGTGAAGAGACTTCTATCAAAGTTGGCCACTCTACGAAGGCCCAACATTTGGAGGAGTCAGAGGCTGAGTCCAAAGAATGGCCGTCTCCGATCTTGCCCTAAGGTTCAGAGGCTACATTGACCTCGCCCCGTGCTATGGGTATTGGGGTGTCAGGTTTTATTATTGAACCTTTGCACTTAGGTAACACTATCTAAGGTCCCTCCTGTATCTTATTTGTTTTTGTAGGTCTTTCTGATATTCGTTGTTTTCGTTTCTTAGCTGGTTTAACCAAGGCGATGGAGACGCTGATTTTGGGGGAGAAACCCGCTCCTGTTGGCGTGGATCTTGCTCGAGTGGGGTTGCGTGGTCCTCCAAAGGCCCCGCTACAGGTTGTATCTGGTCCTTCGGAGGATGCGCCCCCTGTGGATGGAGGTTTGATTGGCTCTGCACTTGTATTTTTCTTTGACCTTGCCATTGCTTTAGTTTTTAATGTTCGCTTTTGCTGCAGGCGAAGGTTCTGCCGATACACTAAGTGGGTGGGCGGAAACCTTTCATGCTCTTTACAGCGAGATAGGAGGTTGCGTTTCATATATATTTTTTCTATTGGTTTTGCCTTACTTTTCTCTTATATTTTGTCTTTTTGCTAGATCGTTGTTGATGTTTCACCACCGATAGCCTGCCATGGGGGTACCCAGGGCAGTTTGTTCGGGCTTCAGCGTCTCGACGGTAAACGCAAGAGACAGTCGATTTATCCTAGTTTAGGCCCTCGATGATGATCAAGTAATAGCCCTACGTCCAGTCGGTGTTAGCCTTTGCGTTGGATTGATTGCAAAGTGTTTGAAAGCTCTAGTTTGGTTTTGGTGAATTGATGAAACCCTAAGTGCTAACCTAGTTTATCAAGTGATCATGAGATAGGTAGCACACTCCAAGTGATGAAGCAAATGAAGATCATAGCATGATGATGATGATACCATGATGATGATCAAGTGCTTGGACTTGGAAAGAAGAAAGAGAAAAACAAAAAGCTCAAGGCAAAGGTATAAACCATAGGAGCTATTTTGTTTTGGTGATCAAGACACTTAGAGACTGTGATCACATTTAGGATTGATAGCCATACTATTAAGAGGGGTGAAACTCGTATCGGAATGCGGTTATCAAAGTGCCACTAGATGCTCTAACTCATTGCATATGCATTTAGGATCTAGTGGAGTGCTAACAACTTTGAAAATGTTTGTGAAAATATGCTAACACATGTGCACAAGGTGATACACTTGGTGGTTGGCGCATTTGATCAAGGGTGGTGAAGTTTGGGAGCAAGGGTAAGAAACTCCACCGGCGCCCTAGACAGAAATGATGGAGGTCACTGTGAGTGATCGGACGCTGGCCATGGTTGGACCGGCAAATCCGGTCAGGTGTAACAGCGAAGACGCTGGCGTCGGTCAAATGACCGAACGCTAGGTCGCTCTGCGACTAGACGCTGGCAGGGTGCGTCCGGTCAGAGCTGACGTACGCTGACGTGACGCACACAGAGGAGACGTCGTCTGACCGGACACTGGTAGGGTCCGGTCAAGCAAGACCGGACGAGTCCGGTCGGCAAAATTTGTGTTTGGAACCTTACTGGAAATGACCGGACGCTGAGGTCCAGCGTCCGGTGACTTTCTAACTGACGCGTCCGGTCAACTGATGACCGTTGAAATCTGATGAACGGTATTTGAAGCGGGAGACACATGGCGTGAATCACGTGACCGAACGCTGAAGGCCAGCGTCCGGTCGATCGGATCAGAGCGTCCGGTCACCCCACGCTGTACCCAGTGAAGGGGTACAACGGCTCTATTTCGTGGGGGCTTCTATTTAAGCCCCATGGCTGGTTCAAGCTCACTCTCTTGGCCATTTTGCATTGACATAGCAACCTTGTGAGCTTAGCCAAAGCCCTCCCACTCATCTCCATCATTGATTCATCATCTTTGTGAGATTGGGAGAGAATCCAAGTGCATTGCTTGAGTGTTTGCATCTAGAGGCACTTGTTGTTCGTGTTTCGCTGTGGGTTTCACTTCTTACTCTTGGTTGTTGCTGCCACCTAGATGGCTTGGAGCAGCGAGGATCATTGAGCGGAGGGTGGTGATTGTCTCTGGCTCTGATCGTGGTGATTGTGAGGGGTTCTTGACCTTTCCTCGGTGGAGAGCCAAAAGGTACTCTAGTGGATTGCTCGTGGCTTGTGTGATCCTCGTCTTGTGTTGGTTGCGCAGCACCCTATTGAGGGTTTGGCGTGTGATGCCAATTAGCACGTGAACCTCCAAGTGAGTGAATCGCCACAATGAGGAGTAGCTTGCCGGCAAGCAAGTGAACCTCGGTAAAAAATCATTGTGTTCATCCTTTGATTCCGAGGTGATTGGTCTTCATTGATATTGATTCTTGTGATTGATTGGTTCACTCATCGACACGACGGTATAACTATCTTGCTTACTCTCTTTACATTACCGCAAACTAGTTGTCAAGCTCTTTAGTGTAGCTAGTTGTGAGAGCTTGTTAGTTTGGTTAGTGTGGCTCTTTAGTTAGCATTTGAGAGTACACTAACTTAGTGTAGTGACATAGCTATTGTGTGTTACTTACTATATAAACTAGAATTGTGGTAGGTGGCTTACTTTTTGAGTAGGCTAGCGCAACACTTGCTTCGCCTCATAATTGTCTAACCATTTTGTTAAGTGTTGTTGTAGAAATTTTATTAGGCTATTCACCCCCCTCTAGCCATTAGGACCTTTCAAGTGGTATCGGAGCCGAGGTCACCGTGATTTGAGGCTTAACAACCTTCAGTGTAAAAATGGCTCAAATCAACAACACCAAGAAGCCACCCCAATTTGTTGGCACAAATTACCCTTATTGGAAATCAAAGATGACCACACATATCAAGTCAATCAATAGAATAGTGTGGAAGGTGGTAGAAACCAAAATTGAGATTGAAGATCTAGAAAATCCCACCGCGGCCGAAGAAGTACTTCTCCAAAATAATGACATTGCTCTAAGTGCTATTCATGATGCAATTGATGAGAGAACATTTGAGCAAATCAAGAATATTAAGATGGCTCATGAGGCTTAGAAGAAGTTGGAAGAATCATTTGAAGGCACTCAAGCCGTGAAGGGTGCAAAGGCATACATTCTCAAAGAGAAGTTTGCAAGCTTCAAGATGAAGGAAGATGAGAGTGTGTCAGAGATGTTCCATAGGCTTCAAGTGCTTGTCAATGATCTCAAAGCACTTGGAGAAGAGGTGAAGGACAAGGACTTCTCTCACAAGTTCTTGAGATGCTTACCTTCAAGATTTGGCACATTGGTCACTATTCTAGTAAGAAGTGGTTTCGACACCATGACACCAAACCAAGTGTTGGGAGACATCATGACCGATGATACATATAGAGATGATGATGAGAAGGAAGAAAAGAGGGAGAAGAAAGATGAGAAGAAGGATGACAAGAAGAAGAGCGTGGCATTCAAGGCCACATCATCCAAGGGCAAAGCCAAGCAAGAAACATCAAGTGAAGAAGATGATTCATGGGATGATGATGATGATGATGAGAAGATGGCTCTCTTTGTCAAGAGATTTGGCAAGTTCATGGTGAAGAAGGGCTATCGTGCTAGAAGAAAGAAGTCTTCATCCAAGAACAAAGAAGAGTCAAGAAGGTGCTTCAAGTGTGGAAGCAAAGATCATCTTGTTGCTCAATGTCCATACAATAGCGACATTGATGATGACAATAAGAAGAATAAGAAGAAGGACAAGAAGGAAAAGAAAGAGAAGAAGGACAAGATGGCCTTCAAGAAGAAGAAGGGTGGTTCATATGTGGTCACTTGGGATAGCGATGCTTCCTCAAGTGATGATGATGATGATAGTGATGATAACAAGACCACCAAGAAGAAGGTTCTAGCAAGCATTGCCATCAATGAGAAGCCTTCTCTCTTCGACTCTTCATCATGCTTCATGGCTAAGGCCACTAAGGTACAAACTTGTGATGATGAAAGTGATGAAGAACATGATGATGATAATGAAAATGATAGTGATAGTGATGATGATGAACCTACTAAGGATGAATTAATTGACATGCTAGAAGATGCTAGAGAACACTTTGACATCAAGAGAAGGGAATGCAAAAACTTGTGTAAGGAACTAAAAGCCCTTAAGCAAGCCTTTGATGAGCTCAATGCATCTCATGAGTGGCTAGAGGAAGCCAATGAGAAGCTTGGCAAAGCTCACAAAAAGCTTGAAAAGGCTCATTCCTCTTTGCTTGATGAGCAAAATAAAAAGAAGCATGTTGATACTTGTAATATAGGTTTAACTTGTGATATAATTGATGAATCACTATCTTTGCCTATCATTGTTCCTTCTACTAACCCTTCTTGTAGTACTTCCACTTCCACCTCATCTAGTAGTGATGGTCTCACTTGTGATGCCTCACTAGTGGTTGAGAATGAGAATCTCAAGAAGGAGGTTAACAAGCTCACTTACACTTTGGCTAAGGCCTATGGTGGTGAGGACCGCTTGCTTATGTGCTTGGGTAGCCAAAGAGCTTCTCTCTACAAAGAGGGATTGGGCTATACCCCCAAGAAAGGCAAGGCGGCCTTTGCTCCTCACAAGACTAGTTTTGTGAAGAACAATGGTTGGTTTTGCATTAGTTGCAAGCAAGTGGGTCATAAAGAGCATGAATGCACCAACAAGAGCAAAAATGCTAATGTATCCTCCCTTAAGCTTGATTCATGCTATATGCTTACTAAGGGTACAAATGGTGTGAAGGCTAAGTTCACTGGTAAACCATGGATGGGCTCAAAGAAGAAAGCCATTTGGGTACCAAAGAGCTTAGTGACTAACCTTCAAGGACCCAAGCAAGTTTGGGTACCTAAAAAGAATTGATCTTCTTTTGTAGGTCAATTACAAAGCCGGAGGAAGGCATTGGGTTCTTGATAGTGGGTGCACTCAACACATGACCAGTGATGCAAGAATGTTCAACTCAATCAACACAAATGGCAATGATGGTTATGATAGTATCACATTTGGTGACAATGGCAAAGGCAAGGTCAAAGGGCTTGGTAAGATTGCAATATCCAATGACATGAGCATATCCAATGTGTTGCTAGTAGAGAGCTTGAACTTTAACTTGCTATCCGTGGCTAAATTGTGTGATCTTGGATTCAAATGCATATTTGGGGTAGATGATGTAGAGATCATAAGTGTAGATGGCTCTAACTTGATCTTCAAAGGCTTTAGATATGAGAATCTATACTTGGTTGATTTCAATGCTAGTGAAGCTAGATTATCTACATGCTTGTTCACTAAGTCTAGCATGGGTTGGTTATGGCATAGAAGGCTTGGTCATGTTGGAATGAAACAATTGAATAGATTGGTTAAGCATGACTTGGTTAGAGGCTTGAAAGATGTTGTGTTTGAGAAGGATAAACTTTGTAGCTCTTGTCAAGCCAGCAAACAAGTTGGAAACACCCATCCTAAGAAAAACATGATGAGCACTTGTAAAGCATTTGAGTTATTGCACATGGACTTGTTTGGGCCAACACAATACACTAGCATTGGTGGTAACAAATATGGCTTTGTGATAGTGGATGATTGTACTAGATACACATGGGTATTCTTTCTAGTAGACAAAAGTGATGTGTTTGCAACATTCAAATCATTTGTCAAAGGCATTCACAATGAGTTTGAAACAACCATCAAGAGAGTTAGAAGTGACAATGGTAGTGAGTTCAAGAACACTAGAATTGATGAGTTGTGTGATAAATTTGGAATTAGACATCAATTCTCGGCCAAGTACACACCTCAATCAAATGGCCTTATTGAGAGAAAGGATAGAACACTCATTGATATGGCAAGGTGAAAGCTCTAGTTTGGTTTTGGTTAATTGATGAAACCCTAAGTGCTAACCTAGTTTATCAAAGTAATTATGAGACAGGAAGCACTACTCCAAGTGATGAAGCAATGGCGAAGATCATGACAATGGTGATGGCATGATGATGATCAAATGCTTAAACTTGGAAAAGAAGAAAGAGAAAAACAAAAGGCTCAAGGCAAAGGTAAAATTGTAGGAGCCATTTTGTTTCGGTGATCAAGACACTTAGCGAGTGTGATCACATTTAGGATAGATAGCCGTACTATTAAGAGGAGTGAAACTTGTATCGAAATGCGGTTATCAAAGTGCCACTAGATGCTCTAATTCATTGCATATGCATTTAGGATCTAGTGGAGTACTAACACCCTTGAAAACGTTTGTGAAAATATGCTAACACATGTGCACATGGTGATACACTTGGTGGTTAGCACATTTAAGCAAGGGTGAAGAAGATAGAGTTGAAATGGAGTTGGTCGCAATGATGTTGGCGTCGGTCAACTGACCGGATGCTGGATCACCCAGCGACCGGACGCTGAAGGGCTACGTCCGGTCATGTTGTCGGATGGGACTGTGACTAGGGTTAAGCACCGGACGCTGGTCTGTGTCCGGTCGGCAAAAGACGGTTTTGGGAGCTTACTGGAAACGACCAGACACTGGGGTCTGAACGTCCGGTCACTTGTGCCGGAGCGTCCGGTCAGTTAATAGCCGTTAAGATCTGGCGGCTCAGGTTTAACTCAGAATGACACGTGGCTTACATCGGGCGACCTGACGCTGGATCCAGCGTCCGGTCAACTGGACCGGAGCGTCCGGTCACCCCGATCAGTACCCAGTGAAGGGGTACAACGGCTCTATTTCCTGGGGGCTTCTATTTAAGCCCCATGGCCGGTTCTAGCTCACTCTCTTGCACATTTTCATTGACATAGCAACCTTGTGAGCTTAGCCAAAGCCCTCCCACTCATCTCCATCATTGATCCATCATCTTTGTGAGATTGGGAGAGAATCCAAGTGCATTGCTTGAGTGATTGCATCTAGAGGCACTTGATATTCGTGTTGCGCTGCGGATTTCGCTTGTTACTCTTGGTGGTTGCCACCACCTAGGCGGCTTAGTGCAGTGGTGGAGGCACGAGTTGGTGATTGTTCGTGGCCATCTCCGGTGATTGTGAGGGGAGTTGTATCTTCCCCGGCGGAGTGCCAAAAAGTAACTCTAGTAAATTACTCATGTCATTGAGTTACCTCACTTGTGGGTAGGTTCTTGCGGTGTCCAATCGTGTGGACGAGGTTTGTGAAACACCTCTTAGCCGCTGAACCACCAAGTGTTGGTCGACACAACGGGGACTAGCGTGTTGGCAAGCACGTGAACCTCGGGAGAAAAATCGGTTGTCTCTTGGCATTTGATATTCTCCTAGTGATTGGTTTCATATTCATCTTGTGATTGGTTCATTCCTCTACACGGCGGTATAACCATCCTACTCATTTATATTCTTGCAAACTAGTTGTAGCAAGCTCTTTAGTGTAATTAGATTTGAGAGCTTGCTTTGCTTTTTAAGTTTGCTTAGTGGAGCTCTTTAGAGTAGAAAGTTAGAGAGCTCTTAGTGAGTAGTATCATAGCAAATTGTGTGTCTAGCTATCATTGCAACTAGAATTGTTGGATAGGTGGCTTGCAACCCTCGTAGAGCTAGAGCAAGTTTGCATTTCGCTATTTGTCTTACTAATCAAATTGCTCTAGTTGATTTGTAGAATTTTAAATAGGCTATTCACCCCCCCTCTAGCCATACTAGGACCTTTCAAGTGGTATCAGAGCCATGGTCACCGTTTGATTGAAGGCTTAACAACCTTGGTGTCAGATTATGGCTCAAGTTGTGTTCAACCATGTGGGGGGCAAACTACCGTTCTTTGATGGCACATGCTATGATTATTGGAAGAGAAAGATGAGGATGTATCTTGGTTCAATCAATGATCAAGTATGGGAAGTGATCGAGAATGACTATGCTATCATTGATCCCGATGATCCAACCAACCAAGATAAGATCAACAAGCAATGCAATACAATGGCTCTCAACACCATATACAATGCCATTGATTCCAAGGTGTTTGAGCAAATCAAGGATTGTGAAAGAGCAAATGAGGTGTGGAAGAGATTGGAGGAAACATATGAGGGCACACCGGCGGTGAAGAGTGCCAAGCTATATATCCTCAAGGACAAGTTGACAAGTTTCAAGATGAAGGATGATGAGAGTATTCCGGAGATGTTCCATCATTTGCAAGTGATTGTCAATGATTTGAAGGCATTGGGAGAGAAGATCAAGGATGATGATGTCTCTCATTGGTTCTTGATGTGCTTACCTCCAAGATTTGAGATGTTGAGATTGCTTAACATAAGAGGAGGATTGAAGGAGATTACCCCCAATCAAGTACTAGGTGATGTCATGACTCAAGAGACATACCGTGTGGAAAGGGAGGGGGATGACAAGGATGACAAGAAGGAAGAAGAAGACAAGAAGAAGAAGAGTATAGCATTCAAGGCTAGCTCATCATCATCCAAGAACAAGGGCAAGTCCAAGAAAGAATCAAGTGATGATGATGATCTTAGTGATATTGATAATGAAGCTATGGCCCTCTTTGTGCGCAAGATGGGAAAATTCAAGAAGAAGAATGGCTATGGTGCAAGAAAGAGAAGAGATCACACCAAGAGCAAAGAGTATGTGAGAAGATGCTACAAATGCAAGAGCCCCGATCATGTTGTAGCAAATTGTCCCTACAATAGTGATATTGATGAAGATGAGAAGAAGAAGCACAAGAAAGATAAGAATGAAAAGAAGGAGAAGGAGAAGAGAATGACCTTCCAAAAGAAGAAGAAAGGTGGAGGCTATGTAGTCACTTGTGATAGTGATGGTTCCTCAGATGGTGATAGCTCTAGTGATGATGACAAGAAATCCATCAAGAGAGCACTAGCAAGCATCGCCATCAACAAGAAGCTCTCCATCTTCGACACTCCATCGACATGCCTCATGGCAAAACCTACCAAGGTAAAATATGATGTGAGTGATGATGAATGTGAAAGTGATGCTTGTAGGAGTGATGATGATGATGAGGAGTACTCCAAGGAGGAGCTCATGGACATGTGTGAGCAAGTGCATACTTGCTTTGAGATGAAGAGAAAGGAGTGCAAGGAATTGAACAAGAAAGTCAAATTTCTTGAGCAATCCCTTGATGAGCTCAATGACACTCATGAGAGGCTAATGGAAGCCCATGAGAAGCTTGGCAAAGCTCACTCTAAGCTTGAAAAGGCTCACTCCTCTCTCATTGAGCAAGTCAAAGTGGAGGAAGCCAAGAAGGAGCAAGTGATCATAACATGTGATGTGGGACTAACATGTGATCTTATTGATGAATCTATTTTTGTAGCTCCCACTAACACTTCTTGTAGCACTACCACTTCCACTTCACCCTTGAGTGATGGTCTCACTTGTAAAAACTCACTAAAAGTGGAAAATGAGACCCTCAAGAAGGAGGTGAATGAGCTCACTCATGCCTTAGGCAATGCCTATGGTGGAGATGCCCACTTGCTAAAGTGCTTGGGTAGCCAAAGGTTCTCTCTCAACAAAGAGGGATTAGGCTATACCCCCAAGAAAGGCAAGGCGGCCTTTGTCACTCCCAAAGCTAGCTTTGTGAAGGGCAATGGTCGGTTTTGCAATAGATGCAAGCAAGTTGGGCATATAGAGCAAAATTGCAAGACCAACAAGAACAAGCTACCTAGTGTATCCTCAATCAAATTTGATTCTTGTTACATGCTTTTCAAGGGTGCCAATGGTGTGAAGGCTAAGTTCATTGGTACACCAATTGTGGGCCCAAAGAAGAAGGCCATTTGGGTACCAAAGACCTTGGTAACTAACCTACAAGGACCCAAGCAAGTTTGGGTACCTAAAAGGAATTGATCTTCTTTTGTAGGTAAATTATAAAGCCAGAGGAAGGCATTGTGTGCTTGATAGTGGGTGCACACAACACATGACCGGTGATCCAAGAATGTTCAATTCATTCAATGAAAGCAAGAGCAATGGGATTGATAGTATCACATTTGGTGACAATGGCAAAGGCAAGGTCAAAGGGCTTGGTAAGATTGCAATATCCAATGACTTGAGCATTTCCAATGTGCTACTAGTAGAGAGCTTGAACTTCAACCTTTTATCGGTAGCTCAATTGTGTGATCTTGGTTTCAAGTGCATATTTGGTGTGGATGATGTAGAGATCATAAGTGTAGATGGCTCTAACTTGATATTCAAAGGATTTAGATATGAGAATCTATACTTAGTTGATTTCAATGCTAGAGAAGCTCAATTGTCAACATGTTTGATCACTAAGTCTAGCATGGGTTGGTTATGGCATAGAAGGCTTGGTCATGTTGGGATGAAACAATTGAACAAGTTGATTAAGCATGACTTAGTTAGAGGCTTGAAAGATGTCATATTTGAGAAGGATAAACTATGTAGTGCATGTCAAGCCAGAAAGCAAGTTGGTAACACACATCCTAAAAAGAGCATGATGAGCACATCTAAGGCATTTGAGTTGATGCATATGGACTTGTTTGGACCAACCACATACACTAGCATTGGTGGAAACAAATATGGATTTGTGATTGTGGATAATTTCACTAGATATACATGGGTCTTCTTTCTTGGTGACAAGAGTGATGTGTTTGCAACATTCAAATCATTTGTCAAGGGCATTCACAATGAGTTTGAAACAACCATCAAGAAAGTTAGAAGTGATAATGGTAGTGAATTCAAGAACACTAGAATTGATGAGTTGTGTGATGAATTTGGAATTAGACATCAATTCTCGGCCAAGTATACTCCTCAATCAAATGGGCTAGTTGAAAGAAAGAATAGAACCTTGATTGATATGGCAAGATCAATGTTGAGTGAGTACAATGTGAGTCATTCATTTTGGGCCGAAGCAATCAACACGGCTTGCTACTATAGCAACCGACTCTATTGTCACCCCATAATGGAGAAAACACCTTATGAGCTTTTAAATGGAAGAAAGCCCAACATAGCATACTTCCGGGTTTTTGGTTGTAAATGCTATATATTGAAGAAAGGCACTAGATTGAGCAAGTTTGAAAAGAAATGTGATGAAGGTTTCTTGCTTGGTTACTCCACTGCTAGCAAGGCTTATAGAGTTTGGAATTTGGCTAGTGGTACTCTTGAGGAGGTTCATGATGTGGAATTTGATGAAACAAATGGTTCCCAAGAGGAAGATGAGAACCTAGATGATGTGAGGCACTCAATTGGTCAATGCAATGAAGAACATGGACATTGGTGATATAAGGCCTAGAGAGGTGATTGATGTTGAAGATGACAAGAATCAAGTACTCTCTAACTCAAATGTGCAAGCTAGTGGTTCTCATGATCAAATCCAAGCAAGCATTAGTAATGGCAATGTGCAAGATCAACAAATGGCTAGTTCATCATCTCAACCAAGTGATCAATCAAATGCTAGCAATCAAGTGCAAGTGCTTGAACCAATCAATGTTGCAAGAGATCATCCATTGGACACTATCATTGGTGATATTTCAAGAAGTGTGCAAACAAGGTCAAGATTGGCTTCATTTTGTGAGCATTTTTCATTTGTGTCATCCATAGAACCTAAGAAGATAGATGAAGCTTTGAGGGATGTTGATTGGATCAATGCTATGCATGAAGAGCTAAACAACTTCACAAGAAACCAAGTATGGGATTTAGTTGAGAGGCCTAAGGATCATAATGTGATTAGAACCAAGTGGGTCTTTCGGAACAAGCAATATCAAGATGGGATAGTAATAAGGAACAAAGCAAGATTAGTGGCTCAAGGTTACACTCAAGTTGAAGGTCTTGACTTTGGAGAAACATATGCCCTGGTTGCAAGATTGGAAGCAATTAGGATCTTGTTAGCCTATTCTTGTGCCCATAACATCAAGTTGTACCGAATGGATGTGAAAAGTGCATTTCTAAATGGGTACATCAATGATCTTGTGTATGTTGAGCAACCTCCCAGTTTTGAGGATGAAAAGAAACCCAACCATGTTTACAAGTTGAGAAAGGCTTTGTATGGATTGAAGCAAGCACCTAGAGCATGGTATGAGAGATTGAGAGATTTCCTACTCTCTAAAGGATTCAAGATGGGAAAGGTTGACACCACTCTCTTCACCAAGAAGCTTGGAAATGACTTGTTTGTAATGTAAATCTATGTTGATGATATCATCTTTGGATCAACAAATCAAGAATTTTGTGAGGAGTTTGGCAAGATGATGGCAAGTGAGTTTGAGATGTCTATGATTGGAGAGCTTAGTTACTTCCTTGGTCTCCAAATCAAGCAAATGAAGAATGGCATATTTGTGAGTCAAGGCAAGTATATCAAGGACATGCTCAAGAAGTTTGAAATGGATGAGAGTAAAGCTATTAGTACACCAATGGGGACAAGTGGAAGCTTGGATAGTGATGCTAGTGGCAACATGGTGAATCAAAAGATGTATCGGTCCATGATTGGAAGTCTACTCTATGTGACCGCATCAAGGCCAAATATGATGTTTAGTGTATGCATGTGTGCTAGATTTCAAGCCTCACCAAGAGAAAGTCATTTGAAGGCAACTAAGAGAATATTGAGGGACTTGAAGCATACACAACATGTTGGATTATGGTATCCCAAAGGAGCAAGATTTGAGTTGATTGGATATTCGGATTCCGATTATGCGGGATGCAAAGTTGAGAGAAAGAGCACATCGGGCACATGTCAACTATTGGGAAGATCACTTGTATCTTGGTCATCAAAGAAGCAAAATAGTGTAGCACTTTCAACCGCCGAAGCGGAGTACATTTTGGCCGGTAGTTGTTGTGCTCAATTACTTTGGATGAAGGCTACCTTGAGTGACTTTGGAATCAAGTTCAAGCAAGTGCCATTGCTATGTGACAATGAAAGTGCCATAAAGCTCACCAACAACCCGGTTCAACACTCAAGAACAAAGCATATAGATGTCCGTCATCACTTTATAAGAGATCACCAACAAAAAGGGGACATTTGCATAGAGAGTGTGGGCACCGAAGATCAACTTGCCGACATATTCACCAAGCCACTTGATGAGAAGAGGTTTTGTAAGCTAAGGAATGAATTGAACATACTTGACTTCTCCAATATGTGTTGATGCACCCCCACTATATGACATGCCTCTCCTTCGAGCAAAGCAAGGTAAAGCTAATTGACATGTCATCCATCCATTGCTAAGGACTTGTTTAGTGCATCTAGTCATTCCTATCATGTCCTAGACCCATTCATGAAAATCAAATGAATTTTATGCTTGTATGGTACCACTATTGCTTGTATGTTTGAAATGATCTAGTGGTAGCATATGACATGTTTGTGGGCTTGTAAACCTAGTGTTTGATTTAGAAAATGAGCTATAAGTGTTTAACTCAACATGGTACAAGATAACCCTTATTAGGAGGTGTGAAGAAGCTTGTCCTTGGATCAAACTGAGTTAAATATCTTTTGCAAGTAATCTAGATTGAACCAAATTGGGAAAATGATCCTCATTTCACATGGTTTTACCCCAACCTATCTATAATTTGAGCTCACCTTTTGTGCTAATTGTTGCCAAAGGGGGAGAGAAACAAAGATATGAGTGATAGGGAGAGATATGATAAAGGAAAGGGATCAATTAAAATTGTGAGCACACAAGTAGGGGGAGCAAGCTCATAAACTTGTATGTTGCATTTTGATGTGCATTTCATATATTTGCTTGCATAGCACACGTTCTAAATTTCTATATCCATGCTTGTGTGGTGTATGCTAGTAATAGGTTTGAGTGATAAAATGAAAAACTAGCATGCATAGACTAAGTAACTAGACTCATGCTCACATTATGAAAACTAGACCCTTACTTTTAATGTTGATCTCATGGGGTATTCTAGTTTTTGTGTATGTCTAGTTACAAATGGTGCTAAGGATGGTATAATGGTGCACTCCGATTGGTATCACACTTCAAAGGTCCATCTCTTATACCTTAGCATCATTTGGTAGAAATTGACTCCTATATTTCCTATCTAAGCATATGTGCAAGCTACAATCCAAACTCTTAGCACATATGTAGGGGGAGCAATTACTACCATTTGGAGTTCATGAAACTTGTCCTTATTCTTTTACACATGATAAATATGCTTGGGCAAGCAACGTGGATTCAATTAAATCTCAATTCATATCTTTGTGAAAGGGTTGTCATCAATTACCAAAAAGGGGGGAGATCGAAAGCTCTAGTTTGGTTTTGGTTAATTGATGAAACCCTAAGTGCTAACCTAGTTTATCAAAGTAATTATGAGATAGGAAGCACTACTCCAAGTGATGAAGCAATGGCGAAGATCATGACAATGGTGATGGCATGATGATGATCAAATGCTTAAACTTGGAAAAGAAGAAAGAGAAAAAAGGCTCAAGGCAAAGGTAAAATTGTAGGAGCCATTTTGTTTCGGTGATCAAGACACTTAGCGAGTGTGATCACATTTAGGATAGATAGCCGTACTATTAAGAGGAGTGAAACTCGTATCGAAATGCGGTTATCAAAGTGCCACTAGATGCTCTAATTTATTGCATATGCATTTAGGATCTAGTGGAGTACTAACACCCTTGAAAACGTTTGTGAAAATATGCTAACACATGTGCACATGGTGATACACTTGGTGGTTAGCACATTTAAGCAAGGGTGAAGAAGATAGAGTTGAAATGGAGTTGGCCGCAATGATGTTGGCGTTGGTCAACTGATCGGACGCTGGATCACCCAGCGATCGGACGCTGAAGGGCTGCGTCCGGTCATGTTGTCGGATGGGACTGTGACTAGGGTTAAGCACCGGACACTGGTCTATGTGCGGTCGGCAAAAGGCGGTTTTGGGAGCTTACTGGAAACGACCGGACACTAGGGTCTGAGCGTCCGGTCACTTGTGCCGGAGCGTCCAGTTAGTTAATAGCCGTTAAGATCTGGTGGCTCAGGTTTAACTCAGAATGACATGTGGCTTACATCGGGCGACCGGACGTTGGATCCAGCGTCCGGTCAACTGGACCAGAGCGTCTAGTCACCCCGATCAGTACCCAGTGGAGGGGTACAATGGCTCTATTTTGTGGGGGCTTCTATTTAAGCCCCATGGCCGGTTCTAGCTCACTCTCTTGCACATTTTCATTGACATAGCAACCTTGTGAGCTTAGCCAAAGCCCTCCCACTCATCTCCATCATTGATCCATCATCTTTGTGAGATTGGGAGAGAATCCAAGTGCATTGCTTGAGTGATTGCATCTAGAGGCACTTGGTATTCGTGTTGCGCTGTGGATTTCGCTTGTTACTCTTGGTGGTTGCCACCACCTAGATGGCTCGGTGCAGCGGTGGAGGATTGGCACGAGTTGGTGATTGTTCGTGGCCATCTCCGATGATTGTGAGGGGAGTTGTACCTTCCCCGGCGGAGTGCCAAAAGGTAACTCTAGTAAATTGCTCGTGTCATTGAGTTACCTCACTTGTGGGTAGGTTCTTGCGGTGTCCAATCGTGTGGACAAGGTTTGTGAAACACCTCTTAGCCGCCGAACCACCAAGTGTTGGTCGACACAATGGGGACTAGCGTGTTGGCAAGCACGTGAACCTCAGGAGGAAAATCGGTTGTCTCTTGCCATTTGATATTCTCCCGGTGATTGGTTTCATATTCATCTTGTGATTGGTTCATTCCTCTACACGGCGGTATAACCATCCTACTCACTCATTTATATTCTTGCAAACTAGTTGTAGCAAGCTCTTTAGTGTAATTAGATTTGAGAGCTTGCTTTGCTTTTTAAGTTTGCTTAGTGGAGCTCTTTAGAGTAGAAAGTTAGAGAGCTCTTAGTGAGTAGTATCATAGCAAATTGTGTGTCTAGCTATCATTGCAACTAGAATTGTTGGATAGGTGGCTTGCAACCCTCATAGAGCTAGAGCAAGTTTGCATTTCGCTATTTGTCTTACTAATCAAATTGCTCTAGTTGATTTGTAGAATTTTAAATAGGCTATTCACCCCCCCCTCTAGCCATACTAGGACCTTTCACAAGGTCTATGCTTAGTGAGTACAATGTGAGTCAATCTTTTTGGGCCAAAGCTATCAACACGGCTTGCTATTGTAGCAACCGCCTCTATTGTCACCGATTGAAAGAGAAGACACCATATGAGCTCTTGAATGGTAGAAAGCCAAACATTGCATATTTTTGGGGTTTTGGTTGCAAATGTTATATCTTGAAGAAAGGCACTAGATTGGGCAAGTTTGACAAGAAATGTGATGAAGGATTCCTACTTGGTTATTCCACTACAAGCAAAGCATATAGAGTTTGGAATTTGGTTAGTGGTACTCTTGAGGAAGTTCATGATGTTGAATTTGATGAAACCAAGGGTTCACAAGTAGAGAATGAGAACTTGGAAGATGTTAGAGGCATTCAACTTTCAAATGCCATGAAGAACATGGATATTGGTGAATTGAGGCCTATGCAAGTGAATGATGATGAAGATGATCAAGTGCAAGTGCTCTCTAACTCAAATGTGCAAGATGATACAAATCAAGTTAGTGCAAGTGGCTCTCATGATAATGAACAAGATCAAGTGGCTAGTACATCATCTCAACCAAATGATCAAGCAAGTGCAAGCAATCGAGTCCCAATGCTCCAACCAACCAATATTGCAAGAGATCATCCTTTGGACACTATCATTGGTGATATTTCAAGAGGTGTACAAACAAGATCAAGATTGGCATCATTTTGTGAACACTTCTCATTTGTGTCATCCATTGAACCAAAGAAGATAGATGAAGCTTTGAAGGATGTTGATTGGGTGAATGCTATGCTTGAAGAATTGAATAACTTCACAAGAAATCAAGTATGGGAGTTGGTAGAAAGACCAAAGGGACACAATGTGATTGGAACCAAATGGGTCTTTAGAAACAAGCAAGATCAAGATGGGATATTAGTAAGGAACAAAGCAAGATTAGTAGCACAAGGCTATACACAAGTTGAAGGTCTTGACTTTGGAGAAATATATGCCCCGGTTGCTAGGTTGGAAGCAATAAGAATCTTGCTAGCCTATGCTTGTGCCCACAACATCAAGCTCTATCAAATGGATGTTAAGAGTGCATTTCTCAATGGCTACATCAATGAAGAAGTATATGTTGAGTAACCTCCTAGTTTTGAAGATGATAAGAAGCCCAACCATGTATACAAGTTGAAGAAAGCTTTGTATGGCTTGAAGCAAGCACCTAGAGCATGGTACTAGAGATTGAGGGATTTCCTACTCTCTAAAGGGTTCACAATGGGCAAGGTTGACACCACTCTTTTCATCAAGAAGATTGGAAAAGATTTATTTGTGTTGCAAATCTATGTTGATGACATTATATTTGGATCAACCAATCAAGATTTTTGTGATGAGTTTGGAAAGATGATGGCTAATGAGTTTGAGATGTCCATGATTGGAGAATTGAGTTACTTCCTTGGTCTTCAAATCAAGCAATTGAAAAATGGTACATTTGTGAGTCAAGGCAAGTATATCAAGGACATGATCAAGAAGTTTGGCATGAGTGATAGCAAAGCCATTAGCACACCAATGGGAACAAATGGCAACTTGGATAGTGATGCAAGTGGAAATATGGTGGATCAAAAGTTGTATTGGTCTATGATTGGAAGCCTACTCTATGTGACCGCATTAAGGCCGGATGTCATGTTTAGTGTATGCATGTGTGCAAGATTTTAAGCCTCACCAAGAGAAAGTCATTTGAAGGCTACAAAGAGGATATTGAGGTACTTGAAGCATACACCAAATGTTGGTTTGTTGTATCCCAAAGGAGCACAGTTTGAGCTAGTTGGTTACTCCGACTCGGACTATGCGGGATGCAAGATTGAAAGGAAGAGCACCTCGGGCACATGTCAATTGTTGGGAAGATCACTTGTTTCATGGTCATCAAAGAAGCAAAATAGTGTTGCATTATCAACCGCCGAAGCCAAATACATATCCGCCGGTAGTTGTTGTGCACAAGTACTTTGGATGAAGGCCACTTTGAGTGACTTTGGAATCAAGTTCAAGAAAGTGCCATTGCTATGTGACAATGAGAGTGCAATCAAGTTGACCAACAATCCGGTTCAACATGCAAGAACAAAGCACATTGATGTCCGCCACCATTTCATAAGAGATCACCAACAAAAAGGGGACATTTGCATTGAGAGTGTAGGCACCAAAGATCAACTTGCCGATATATTCACCAAGCCATTGGATGAGAAAAGGTTTTGCAAGCTAAGGAATGAGTTGAACATATTGGATTTCTCAAATATGTGTTGATACACCCCCACTCATATGACATGCCTCTCCTTCAAGCAATCCAAGGTAAAAGTTGATTGGCATGGCATACATCCTTGCTAAGGACATGTTTAGTGCATCTAGTCATCTCTCCATTTTATTAGGCTCATTCATGAAAATCAAATAAATTTGATGATTGTATGTAACTACTATTGCTTCTATGCTTATTTTGATCTAGTGGGAGCATATGACATGTTTATGGGCTTGTAAACCTAGTGTTTGATCTAGAAAATGAGCTCTAAGTGTTTAACTCAACATGGTACAAGATAACCCTTATTTAGAGGTGTGAAGAAGCTTGTCCTTGGATCAAACCGGGTTAAATATCTTTGGCAAATGATCTAGATTGGACCAAATTTGGGAATATGATCCTCACCCCATTGATTGACATTGATAAATCTCAACCTATCTATAATTTAAGTCTTCGTGGTCATTGATGACAAAGGGGGAGAGAAACAAAGATATAAGTAATAGGGGGAGAGTTTGACATAGTGGGAGAGATATGGCGAAGGAAAGGGATCAATTAAAATTTTGAGCACACAAGTTGGGGGAGCAAGCTCATGAACTTGTATGGTGCATTTGAATGTGCATTTCATATGTTTGCTTGCATGGCATAAGTTCTAAATTTAAAATATCCATGCTTGTGTGATGTATGCTAGTTGTAAGATTGAATGATGAAATGAAATCACTAGATAACTTTCATTTTCAAAGTGTTGTTTCCAAGTGGTATCAAGCTAACCATGATGCTAAGGATGGTATAATGGTGCACTCTGATTGGTATCACGCTTCAAAGGTCCATCTTTTATACCTTAGCATCATTTGTAGACATTGACTCCTATATTTCCTATCCAAGCATATGTGCAAGCTACAATCCAAACTCTTAGCACATATGTAGGGGGAGCAATTGCTACCATTTGGGGTTCATGAAACTTGTCCATATCCTTTTATAGATGGTAAATATGCTTGGGCAAGCAACATGGATTCAATTGAATTTCAATTCATATCTTTGTGAAAGGGTTGTCATCAATTACCAAAAAGGGGGAGATTGAAAGCTCTAGTTTGGTTTTGGTGAATTGATGAAACCCTAAGTGCTAACCTAGTTTATCAAGTGATCATGAGATAGGTAGCACACTCCAAGTGATGAAGCAAATGAAGATCATAGCATGATGATGATGATACCATGATGATGATCAAGTGCTTGGACCTGGAAAGAAGAAAGAGAAAAACAAAAAGCTCAAGGCAAAGGTATAAACCATAGGAGCTATTTTGTTTTGGTGATCAAGACACTTAGAGAGTGTGATCACATTTAGGATTGATAGCCGTACTATTAAGAGGGGTGAAACTCGTATCGGAATGCGGTTATCAAAGTGCCACTAGATGCTCTAACTCATTGCATATGCATTTAGGATCTAGTGGAGTGCTAACACCTTTGAAAATGTTTGTGAAAATATGCTAACACATGTGCACAAGGTGATACACTTGGTGGTTGGCGCATTTGATCAAGGGTGGTGAAGTTTGGGAGCAAGGGTAAGAAACTCCACCAGCGGAGTGTCCACCTGTAGAGTGCAGACAATCCGACGGTGCCACCGGCGTCCTAGACAGAAAAGACGGAGGTCACTGTGAGTGACCAGACACTGGCCATGGTTGGACCAGCACGTTCGGTCAGGTGTAACAGCGAAGACGCTGGCGTCGGTCAAATGACCGGACGCTGGGTCGCTCTACGACCGGACGCTGGCAGGGTGTGTCCGGTCAGTGCTAACGTACGCTGACGTGAGGCGCACAGAGGAGATGTCGTTTGACCGGACGCTGGCAGGGTCCGGTCAAGCATGACCGGACGAGTCCGGTCGACAAAATTCGTGTTTGGAACCTTACTGGAAACGACCGGACACTGAGGTCCAGCGTCCGGTCACTTTCTAACTGACGTGTCCGGTCAACTGATGACCGTTGAAATCTGACGAACGGTATTTGAAGCGGGGGACACGTGGCATGAATCATGTGACCGGACGCTGAAGGCCAGCGTTCGGTCGATCGGACCGGAGCGTCCGGTCACCCCGCGCTGTACCCAGTGAAGGGGTACAATGGCTCTATTTCATGGGGGCTTCTATTTAAGCCCCATGGCTGGTTCAAGCTCACTCTCTTGGCCATTTTGCATTGACATAGCAACCTTGTGAGCTTTGCCAAAGCCCTCCCACTCATCTCCATCATTGATTCATCATCTTTGTGAGTTTGGGAGAGAATCCAAGTGCATTGCTTGAGTGTTTGCATCTAGAGGCACTTGTTGTTCGTGTTTCGCTGCGGGTTTCACTTGTTACTCTTGGTGGTTGCCACCACCTAGACGGCTTGGAGCAGCGAGGATCATTGAGCGGAGGGTGGTGATTGTCTCCGGCTTTGATCGTGGTGATTGTGAGGGGTTCTTGACCTTTCCCCGGTAGAGAGCCAAAAGGTACTCTAGTGGATTGCTCGTGGCTTGTGTGATCCTCATCTTGTGTTGGTTGCGCAGCACCCTATTGAGGGTTTGGCGTGTGATGCCAATTAGCGTGTGAACCTCCAAGTGAGTGAATCGCCACAACGAGTTGTAGCTTGTCGGCAAGCAAGTGAACCTTGGTAAAAATCATTGTGTTCATCCTTTGATTCTGAGGTGATTGGTCTTCATTGATATTGATTCTTGTGATTGATTGGTTCACTCCTCGACACGGTGGTATAACTATCTTGCTTGCTCTCTTTACATTACCGCAAACTAGTTGTCAAGCTCTTTAGTGTAGCTAGTTGTGAGAGCTTGTTAGTTTGGTTAGTGTGGCTCTTTAGTTAGCATTTGAGAGCACACTAACTTAGTGTAGTGACATAGCTATTGTGTGTTACTTACTATATAAACTAGAATTGTGGTAGGTGGCTTGCTTTTTGAGTAGGCTAGCGCAACACTTGCTTCGCCTCATAATTGTCTAACCATTTTGTTAAGTGTTGTTGTAGAAATTTTATTACGCTATTCACCCCCCTCTAGCCATTAGGAGCTTTCAGTGTTGTGTTGCCTTCTTTCCTCTAGGAACTCTGCCCTCGTTTATATAGTCAGGAGGCCAGAGTCCTAGTCGGTTTACAATGAGGTTCCTTGTAAGGTCACAGAATAATACTACTACTAAGATTATAGGGGAAGAAGTCCTAGTTAGATTAGATCTTCTCCCTTCCTTGTGGGGTGTCCCGTGGGTCCTGTACCGACAAGCCCCCGAGCACTTCATGGTTGAGCTCTGGAAGCCTCATCTTGTTCCTTCATGTCTTGCCGAGCAGGAACAAGTGTCGTCCGAGTACTTTCTTGAGTGAAACCATATAGCGCTTCTTGGGATCTTTGAGTGGTATATGCCTTTTTGAAGAAAAAGTACATCCGTCTGGGTGTAGCCCCCGAGCCTCTTGCTATTTGGAACAAGGAGCTAGAGGGTCTTACCTTGGAATTGTTCTGATTCCTCGTTGAAGGGCTCTCAAGCATATACTCGGGTTTTTATCAAAAAAGAACTCGGATATAGCTTGGTCCGGGTTCTTTTTGTCATGAGTCCTTGAAGTGGTTTGTCTTGAAGAAGTCTTCTTGGTGACGTGCGCTTTTTTGAAGAAAAAAGTGCACTTACTAAGTGTAGCCCCCGAGCCTCTTGCTATTTGGAACAAAGAGTTGGAGGGTCTTGAATCTAAGTTTTTCAAAAGAACTGAAAAACTCTCCTGTTGCAGCCCCCGAGCATATATCCGGGTTCTTTTGTTCAGAAAGAACTTAGGTGCAGGGTCTTGGCATATTCTCTGGTGGTCTGCTGTTGTCAGATATAGTTGTATGGTGGTGGTTGAGTGTAAATGCTGTTTGTTCATGAGTTGTACAGTGTTGGTATATCCTTTCGAATATGCTTGTCCTTGAGTACTGTTCCTTCACGCCTGAGTCCTCTTTCACTGAATTCTGTATTTTCACTTTGTCCTTTGTTAGATTTGTTCCGTTGGTGCTCCCGATCCATGTGCACCACTCCTTTGGTCTATAAATACCCTCCTAGTGTGCTGTTTTGATTCATCAGGCATTTTGTTGCGTGGTCTGAAATCTCCGTAGTCATGAATATGATAGTTTCTGAAGTAGAGCAGCCCCCGGGCGTATCTTGTAGTTCTTGTATATCTTGTCATAGCTGGAGGGAGTCTTGTGATGTGGGATACGTTCCTTCATCTAGCAGTTCTGGGTAGATCCCCCTTGCCTGTTCTGCGACTGTCCGGTGCAGATCAATGCCTGATCCGGTATCACATCGGACTTGGGTAGGCAGATGCCTGCTGGGCTTCCCTATGCCATGTTGTCCCGCCGTGCTGCTGACTTCCACCTCGGATGTACTGCGTCTATCCTTTGAAGAAAACAGTGTAGCCGAGTGCGGTTTGTTCTACCGAGTAGCAATTTGGAACATGTAGTCATTCCAGAGCCTAGTTGTGTCAGGGTTCCTTTTTGCTACCTTGCTCGTCGTAGTACCAAGTTTGTTGGGTCTTGTAAGACGTGTAATCTTGTATTTTTTTTGAAGCCATTTATAATGGAAAGAATCTTGTCTTCTGGGTTGTCATTCTTTTTTCTGCTGATGTCCTGGTTGTTTGCGAGATTTCTGAGTTCTTTTTATAAGAACCGAGTTCTTGTGTTCCTTGTGAGGCAACCCTTCATTGCTTCTTTGTTGTTGAGTTCTTTTTGTAGCGATATGTTAACTCTGCCTTGGTGCTAGATGGATGAGTCTAAAATCTGCCCGTTGAACTGTACCATTGTGTAGAAGTGTGCCGCCCGTCATTTCAGCTTTGTCAGTTGTGTTGGGAAATGAACCGTTGCGTTCTCATGCCGTATTAAAACGGGCCTAATGGGCCGCATTTTTATTGCTGTAAAAATCTATTTAAAGGCCTTCTTTCTTCTTTTTCTTTACTGCCCTGCTTATGCCTTGAAACCCTAGTCCTCACTCCACCGTCGCCATTGCCGCCGTCATCTGAGCGCCGCCACCCGACCGTCATCGTTTCTTAGAGCCTTGTTGCTTTCGCTAGTATATGGGTAGGAAGAGATCAGCGAGCAAGTCCCAGGCAACCTTTGTAGACGAGGAGGCAACACTTTCTGTGATTGAAAATCAAGAATTCATGGCCATGAGGGCTGCTCAGAAGGTCTGGTCGGCTCTGACTACGACAGAGGATCAGTTGCGCGAGCTTGTCAGTGATTGACTGATCCAGGACAAGGAGATTGCTGAGTGGAGAGCTCCAGGCCAGCATCGGGTCCTAACCCTAGGCTCCGGTGAGATTGTTCTTTTTGTCTCCTTTATCCGTGCTGGACTCTGCCTTTCTGCTTCTGCTTTTCTTCATCGCTTTCTCAATTATTTTGGGATTAGCTTGAACCATCTTACTCCCAATGCTATCCTTCATCTCTCTATCTTTGTTCATCTTTGTGAAACTTTTCTTGGAATTCCTCCTTCTCTTTCTCTCTTTCGTTACTTCTTCCGTCTGAAACCCCAACCCCACAGCGATGACACCCATGTTCTTGGTGGCTGCGGGATTTAGTTTCATCAGGTCGTAAGAGTAGATTCTTTGATTATGTCTTGGTTGATTCTGTGAGGGATTGGCGTGCCGACTGGTTTTATGCCGCCAATATGATTCCTCCTCTTACTGTTCATTCTGGTTCTGGTCCCGTGGTTAATGACCGATGGGAAAAGAATCCCCTGATGGTTGATGAGCTCCAGGCGATCAAGCCGTTTCTTGAGAGGATTTGTGCTTTGAAATAGCAAGGCTTGACCGGCTTCGGTATCATTTCTAGTTTTCTTCGCCGCCGAGTTCAACCTCTGAAGGAGCGAGAGAACTACGATTTTGAATACTCTGGAGCGGAGGACCCTTCTCGTATGGTCCCTGCCCTTGAGTTGACTGGTGAGGAGGTGCTCGAGCGCCTTCAGAAGATGTTGAAGGGAGTAAGCATCGTCCTGCATACTGTCCCTGAATACTGTGCTAACAACCCGCCTTCTGTTGTGAGTTGTTTTTTCTTATGCTGGTACTTTTCATATTTCCTTTGCTATCTCCATTTTTTGCTTAATCTTTCTTGTCTGGTTGTTTTACTCTTTTATAGGAATTGGGGCGTAACTTCGTTGATCCGATCCCCCTTGAAGACTGCCCTGCCATTGTGGAGCTTGGGGAGAATCTTGCTGGGGCATCTTTAACCAGTAAGTTTCAAACCACCATGATGTTTCCTGGTGTTTCTTCCGCAATTCTTGACACATATGTAGAGTATGTTCCTTGTCCAGTTCCTCGAGGTCCTCGCAGTGTCGGAAAAAGGGGGTGAGCAGATTATTCTTCTTCTAGTTTGCCTGCTACCAAGAAGTCTCGCCATCCGAGTACTCGTCCAGGTACTCAAGTTATAGGTAGCGTGCTCTTAGGTGAGCATATTAATATGTCTTGTTTTTTTGTTGTTTGTTTTTGCCTTTAACCAAGTACTTTTCTTCTTTTTCATATGGCGCTGTGGTTGCCATGTTTGAGAGTGAGGAAGATGATGATGATGATGCGGCCCTTGTTACGCGTCGGTGAGTTGTTTTCTTGTTTTTCTGCTGTTGAACATTTCTTTTTGTTCTGAATTTGACCTTGTTTTCTTGTAGTGAGCGGTCGTCGACCTCGAGTTCTTCTAGAGCTCCGGTACCGACAACGCCACTCCCGTTGCAGGGTGTTGGTGAAATTTTTGCTGCTATAGTTCCCCCTTTAAGGTCTTCTGTTGGCCTTGGGGGTCTTATGAAGAAGAAGATAGCTAAGTGAGTGGAACCTGGTTATGTTTCTCTGCTTCTATTTTCCTCTTCTCTGATTCATGTTCTTATCATTGATTTTACTTATCGTCTTGCAGGCCTTCGCCTTCCCTCAACCCTCAGTCGACTTCTTGTTAGTCCTTTGGTGCGCCCCTGCATTCTGAGTCTCGGGGCTCTGAATGTGCGGTCGGCGAGGTGGCTGTGAAGGGGACAGGGTCCTCTAGTGATCCCGCAGCTGGTGATTTGCTAGTTCCGGAGGTTACCGTGGCTGTGGCGGTGGGGCCATCTGAGGAGGTAGCCGGGGCTTCCTAGGGTATGGTCCTGGTCTTGTCTTCTTTGCCTCGGCCGGCTTCTCCCTCTGCTCCTCTTCCTAGTGGTGTTCAGTGTCTGGATGATGATGTGGTGCAACAATTCGATGCCACTCATCGGTTGTCAGAGCTGACCGCCGCTTGGGGAATCTTCGCGACTACTTTTGGGGAAAAACTCCAAGTAAGTTTTTTCTGAAGTTCTTTCTTTGGTTGTTTGTCTTTCTTCTGTTCTTATGTCTTGTTTTTCTCTCTCTCTTTTGCTCAGTCTTTTTCTCGGGATCATACCGGCTTCTTTTTCTCATCTGAAACCGAGAAAAAGTTATCTTCTGAGGTTAGTGCCCTAAAAATATAGCTTGACTTCTGTCGGGTTGAGATGGAGACCGAGCGCCAAATGCATCAAAATGAGGAAAAAGCTCTCCGTGCCCAGGTGGTTGAGGCAGAAAAGCGTAGGGATGCTGTTGTCCAGGAGGCCTTGAAGAATGTGGAGGCCATGAAGAATGAGTGCAATGGTATTGCGGGTTCTTTTTGTTTCCTCTTGTATTCAAATTTCACTTTCTGCTGACTTGCTTTTGGTGCCTTGTCTAGCTCTCCGAGTTGAAAAGCAAAAGCTCTCGGAGGGTATTGAGGAAATGAAGATACTTGTCTGCAATAGTCATAGCAGGGCTGAAGAGGTAATTACTCGTGCTGAAGAAGAACTCGCGCTTGCCAAGTTGATTAGGCGTGGAGCTAATAAGGATCTTGTGCAGGTCCAAAAAACTGTTGAAGTCTTGAATGGCAAGTTGGCGATGGCTACTAAGAACTAGAATGCTTTGTGGAAATCATTTCGGTCAGTAGCCGATCTTCTCCGGACTCCAGCAGATGATGGTCAATCTTGGGCTCAGTTTATTCCCCAAGTTCCGACCCATTTCTAGGAGTTCGTGAAGAGGTGTGCCCAACTTTGTACCAGGAATGTTCTTGCCCAGGTCCGAGTTCTTGCTCCAGAGATGCCTTTGTCCAAGATTGCAGAGGAAGCCAAGAGTCAAGAATATCTGGATGCGATTGAAAAGATGGAGCCTGAGGTCGAAGATTTGGCCAGGAGGATTGTAGATAATCCTAATATTGATATTTCTTCTCCTGATGACGATGCTTAATGTATTTGACCTTTGTATTCCAGTCTCTGTAATAGGATATTATACTTCTTTTTTAATGAAGATCCTTTATTTTCCGTTGATGCCTTTTTTGCTTGGATGTCTTTGATTTTGTCAAGTGCTTTGTCATGCTTTCGTCTGCGCCGTGTAAACAACTCGGTATTTGTAGATCGATGTCTTTGACAAACTTTCTTGATTTGTCGAGTTCTTGTTTGGCTTCCGTGTAAACAACTCGGGGTAAATAGATCTTTGTCTTTACACCCTTTTTGTTCTTGTTAGTATTGAAAAGACTTAGGACCAATGATCTCAAGTATCTTCAGCTTCTTCTTTTTAGCTTTTTGTTTAACTCGAGATGTGGCCAGCATTTGGCTCTTTACCTGGTTGTAAAAAACATCTTAGGATCATTTCGAGTGTTAGCTTATTAGCTACCCTCATCAGCGGGCTCAAGCATCTTTTCAGCTCTTTTGCTCCCAACCGGTATGCTCAGGCGTAATTTTAGCCATTTTGCTTTTTTGGTTCGGGTGTTAGCTTATTAGCTACCCTCATCGGTGGGCTCAAGCATCTTTTCAGCTCTTTTGCTCTCAGCCGTTATGCTCAGGCATAATTTCAGCCATTTTGCTTTTTGGATCGGATGTTAGCTTATGAGCTACCCTCATCGATGGGCTCAAGCATCTTTTCAGCTCTTTTGCTCTCAGCCGGTATGCTCAGGCATAATTTCAGCCATTTTGCTTTTTGGATTGGGTGTTAGCTTATTAGCTACCCTCATCGGCAGGCTCAAGCATGCCGGTGTGTTTAGTCAAAACAACTCGGGAAAAGTCACAATAAGACATCTGTTTGTCGAGGAACACCATCTTTATTGATCATGAACGTTTACATGCTTAGTGAAAACAACTGAGGGAAAGCCATAATAAGACATATGTTGTCGAGGAACACTATCTTTATTGATCATGAACGTTGATCTCTTGTGGCTTGTATATAAGTTATTCCTTGTGTTGTTTTCATGCGTAGAATCTTCTTAGTTGGCTGATGTGCCATGTATTGTTGACTTCTTTTCCATCTTCAGTTATCAACTTGTACGTGCCTGGTTCGGTGACTTTTGTGACAATAAAAGGACCTTCCCATGGACTGAGTAGTTTGTGGCGTCCGTCAGTTTTTTGTATTCTTCTTAGTACCAGATCTCCGATTTGGAGTGATCGAGGTTGGGTATTCTTGTTGTAGTGACATCTTAAACCTTGGAGGTATCTGGCTGATTGAAGGGTAGCATTTACTCTGACTTCTTCCGTACTGTCGAGTTCTAACCTCTGGGTGTGTTCTGCTTCTCCTTCGTCATATTGTTCTATCCTTGGTGACATCCAGATCAAGTCGGCAGGTAGTACTGCTTCTGATCCATAAACTAGGAAGAAAGGTGAGTATCCGGTGGCTCTGCTTATTTGAGTCCGTAGCCCCCATACTACTTTGGGTAATTCTTCAATCCATTTGGATCCATAGTCCACTAGTTCTTTGTACAATCTTGGTTTTAATCCGGCTAGTATGAGTCCATTAGCCCTTTCTACCTATCCGTTGGCTTCTGGATGTGCGACTAATGCGTAATCTATGCCAAAACCGCAATCCTGTGCCCAAGTTTGGAATTCTATAGCTGTAAAGGGAGAACCCAAATCTGTGATGATTCGATTGGGCGTGCCGAAGCTGTGCATAATGTCTTGGATGAACTCGACTGCTTTGGCTGCGCTGTATTTTGTGAGTGGTTTGTATTCAATTCACTTGGTGAACTTGTCAATTGCTACAAAGATGTACTCAAAACTGCCTTTGCTTTCTTGAGAGGTCCTACTTGATCCAGCCCCCAGCAGGAGAAAGGCCAAGCGGGAGGGATGCCGATCAGATTTGTGAGCTGGTACATGAGCTTGTCTTGCGAACATTTGGCAACCTTTGCATTTTCTAATGAGTTCTTCTGCGTCTTTCAAAGCGGTTGGCCAGTAGAATCCGATTCGGAATGCTTTGTCGACTAGTGTTCTTGAAGCGGCATGATTTCCACAGCAACCTGAGTGTATTTCTTCTAAGATCTCTTTGCCTTTTTTGAATGAGACACATTTTAGGAGTACTCCTGATGATGCGGCTCTTCTGTACAGCTTGTCCCTTACTAGGACGTAGTTCTTGCTTCTACGAACAACTCGGGTAGCCTCTGCTTTATCTGCTGGTAACTTATTCTCTTTGATGTAATCGATAAAAACTTGGGTCCATGAGGTGGTGATTACCAAAATCTGGGTGCCGTTAGCTGGGGTTTCAGGGGTTATCTCACTGGGTTGTTTGATAGAGGGAGCTGATAACTCTTCTACGAATACGCCAGGTGGTACCTTCGTCCTGTCAGACCCGAGCTTGGCGAGGACGTCTGCCGCAATATTAGAGTCGTGTAGGACATGTAGGATTTCCAATCCTTGAAAGTGTTTTTCGAGATTTCGTATTTCAGCACAATAAGCGCCCATGTTTTCTTTGGTGTAGTCCCAATCTTTGTTGACTTGGTTGATGACTACCGCTGAATCGCCATATACTAGTAATCGCTTGATTCCAAGGGTAATTGCCACTCGGAGTCTGTGGATGAGGGCTTCATATTCTGCTTCATTGTTTGTAGCTTGCCATAATATCTAAAGGACATACTTGAGTTGCTTTCCATCTGGTGAGATGAAGAGAACGCCTGCTCTGGCTCCGCCTAACTTGAGTGATCCATCAAAGTACATCTTCTAATGGTCAAGGATGATATTTGACATAGGTTGTTGAATTTCTGTCCACTCGGCAATAAAATCGGCGAGTGCTTGAGATTTAATTGCCTTCCGTGGGATGAAATCGATATTGAGAGCACCAAGTTCAACTGCCCACTTAGATATGCGCCCTATTACATCTCTATTGTGTAGGATGTCTCCGAGTGAGAAATCTATCACCACGGTAATCTTGTGGCTTTCAAAATAGTGGTGAAGCTTGCGTGAAGTGATCAGGAGGGCGTAGAGTAGTTTTTGCACATGTGGGTACCAGATTTTTTATTCTGACAGTACTTCGCTGATGTAGTATACAGGGCGTTGTACTTTATATACGCGTCCTTCTTCTTCTCTTTCTATGACTATTACTGTGCTGATCACAGTAGAAGTTGCCGCATTGTATAGCATCATGTCTTCATTTTTCTTTGGAGGTGTGAGAACGGGCGAGGAGGTGAGGTATTCCTTAAGTCTTTTGAAAGCTTCGCTGGCTTCTTCTATCCACTCGAACTTGTCTGTCTTCTTTAGTAGTTTAAAGAAAGGTAACCCTTTTTCGCTGAGTCTTGATATGAAACGATTGAGGGCCGCCATGCAGCCTATTAGTTTCTGCACATCTTTGACACTTCGAGGAGGGCCCATTTCTGTTATGGCTCGAAATTTGCTTGGCGCTGGCTTCGATTCCACGATGATTGACCAAGAATCGGAGTAGTTGTCCTGAAGGAACTCCGAATACACACTTGTTTGGGTTCAATGTCCACCTCCACTTTTTTAGGTTTTCGAAGGTTTGCTTTAAGTCTTCAATTAGTGTGTCCGGGTTCTTTGTTTTTACTACCACGTCATCCACGTATGCCTCTACGTTTTCACCAATCTGATCACCAAGGCATGTTTGGATAGCTCTTTGGTATGTGGCTCCAGCATTCTTGAGTCCAAACGACATGGTCTTGTAGCAATAGGCACCGAACGGAGTGATGAAAGATGTCTTGCTCTGGTCTTGTTCCTTTAATGCGATTTGGTGATATCCTGAATAGCAATCAAGAAAGGATAATAGGGCAGATCCTGCCATTGAATCAACTATTTGATCAATGCGTGGTAGCCCAAACAGATCTTTCGGGCAGTGTTTATTGAGATCTGTGTAGTCGACGCACATGCGCCACTCGTCCGTATTCTTTTTTTGTACTAGAACTAGATTTGCTAGCCAATCTAGGTGAAGGATTTCTCTGATGAATCCGGCTGCCATTAACTTTGTGATTTCTTTTTTAATTGCTACCTTCTTGTCAGGTGAGAATCGTCATAGCCGTTGCTTCACAGGCTTGGAGCCTTCGTTGATATCAATTATGTGCTCAGCCAACTCTCTTGGGACACCTGGCATGTCGGCCAGCTTCCAAGCAAAGATATCTTTGTTGTCCCGAAGAAACCTGGTGAGCGTGAGTTCCTATTTTGCCGAGAGGTGGGCGCTGATGGTTGCCGTCTTGGAGGGATCCCTGGTGCCCAGGTCGATTTGCTTGACATCAGCTTCTTTTGGTGGTGCGAGGATGCTAGGCCTTTTAGCCGGTATCTCTAGTTCTTCTGGGCTCATTTCTGCGGCAATAGTGGCTATTTCTTTCCTACCATTGGCGGTCTATGCTTTTGCTGCAATTTGAATTGCCTGAACATCGCAGTCAAAAGCGCGCTTCAAATCACTTCGAAGGGAAAGGACTCCATTAGGCCCTGGCATTTTAAGCAATAGGTATGGGTAATGCGGTATCGCCATGAATTTTGCTAGTGCTGGGCGCCCGAGGATTGCATGATATGATGAATCGAAGTCTGCAACTTCAAACTTGATGAATTTTGTTCGGTAGTTTGAGGGAGTTCCAAAAGTAACTGGTAGAGTGATTTGTCCAAGTGGCATGGCTGCCTTGCCAGGTACTATCCCATAAAAAGGGGTGCTCATTGGTGTAATCATCCCGACGAGTTGTAGTCCCATCTTCCTTAACGTTTCTGAAAAAATGATGTTGAGTCCGGCTCCTCCATCGATTAGTACTTTTGTGATAGTCATACCAGCGATAGTTGGGTCCAGAACTAGTGGGTAATAGCCTGCGTTTCCTATGCTAGTCCATTGGTCTTCTCTTGAAAACTAGATGGGATACTATGACCAATTGAGATATCTAGGAGTAACCGGCTCTGCTGCCATGATAGTTCGTAGGGCTAGCTTTTCCTGATGTTTGCTACTAGAATCTGAGGCCCCAGCGAAGATCACTGCTACTGTCCCCCTAGATTTTTGGAATCCCTTGTCTTCGCGGTTGTCTTCATCCTTTTTCTGATTGTCTTCTTTAGTGTTTACCTTATTATCTTTTCTTGTGTATCGCTCGTTGAAGGTATAGCAATTTCCGGTGGTGTGATTTCCTTTAGGATGCAAGATGCAACGTATGTTTTCAATGTCATCATACCCTCTGGGTTTGGAAAAGTTCCTTGATTTATCAGCCACCACCACGATGCTGTTTGGTCCACGTTTTCTTTCCTGATGTCTGATGTTTCGATGATTTCGCTTGTCCGGGTTGTCTTGGTTGTTTCTATCCGGGAACCTTTCTCGTGTCTTCTCCTCTACAGTAATCATTTTTTCTACTGTGTGTCTCAATTCTTCATTGTTTCTCGGGTTTTCTTTGCAGAAGTCCTAAAATTGCCACCTAGCTATAATTCCATGAGAGAAAGCTTCGATTACTTCTCATTCGGTGATGTCATGTACTTGAGCACGTAGTTCGCCAAATCGTCGATAGTAGTTTCTGAGAGTTTCACCTCCTTTCTGCTTGAGTCCTTTTAACTCTGCGTGAGTGATGGGGTGCGTAATGATACCCGCAAAATTTCCACAGAAGACTCTTTGCAAGTCCTCCCAATTTCTGATTGACCCTAGATTTAATTTGTCGAACCATTGGAGGGGCATGGTTTCCAGTGCCATGGGAAAAAATAAGGTCTTGATATCGTCGTCTCCTCCGGCTAGTTCAATCGACTACGAGTAAATCCTGAGCCACTGCCTTGGTTCGGTCTTGCCATCATATTTAGAGTGGTTGGATGGCTTGAACTTGTGAGGTAGTCGTATTGAAGCAAGTCTGTTCGCAAAACAGGGGAATCTATCGTGCGTTCCGGCTTCTGTGTATTCTGATTCAGCACCTCCTTCTAGCCAACTATTGTCCTAGTGAGAGTAGTTCTACGGGACTGTTTGAATTGGTGCCTTGCTTTTGGTCTTTCTTGGTTGTTCGACTCGGTAGTTTTGACTATGGTCCCTTCTACTTTCTCTGTTGTGACTTCCACTTGGTCCAAGTCTCTCGAAAGCAGACTTCCTTTGATTCTGATCTTCCTGTCTATGAGATGTTGACCTGGTAGGTAGTCTTGAGCGGGTCTCTCCGTCGTGCACCCTTAGGGCGGTTGACCGGAGAAGATCCCAGAGCTGTTCCTGTTTTTCACCGAGAAGTGAAGTCGCTCCGAGTTCTTCTAGTGCTTCTTGGATCCTATTGTAGGGTGTATTCGCCGTGCGTCTTTCTTCGACTTCTTGTTTAGATTTTCTTCTATTGTACTTGGCCAGATCTAACTCATATTTGATCCAAGCTTCCTTGCGCTGCCTAGCACGGCGTTGGCGTCCTTGTTTCAATTTGTTTTTTCTTTCTCTGGCTTGCCTCTAATTCTCGGTCTCACCATCGTACCCCTGGATAAAAGGTGATATGTTGGACTCAGATTCATCCGATGACTTGATGTCGGGTGCTTCTGGGGGGACCAATGGTGATCGAGGACAGCAAACCATGAATACTTCTCACGCGTGAATTGTTCTGTTATCGGCGTTGGTTTCCATGTTGTCAGAATCGTTGATAACTTTCGTAGAGGCTTCAAGGTCACAGATCGAGTCTCCTTCTTGGTAGGGTAGAATTGCTGTCGTTGTCGTGCCGACTAGTCGGGTTCCGCTATCTTCAGGAATGGAACCTGGCCAGTGGATGATGCAGTCTTGGGATGTTATAGTTAATACGAGGCCTTCCTGAGCTCCCTTTAGTGGCATTCTAAGCATCGGATCGAGGGATCCTTCGGGCCGTGCCTGATAAGATTTTACCATGTTCTAGAGTCAGAACAGAAAAGGACCCGACTTCTTGAAAGGATTCTAAGTGTACTCTGAGTTGTATTCTTGATAGGCCGAATCCACGTTCTAGAACCCTACCGGAAAAGAACTCGCTTTCTCAAAAGAACTCGAGTAAGACTCCATCTCGGATGCGGAGCCTGAGTTCGAGTTGGATGCGCAAAGCCACGAAATCTGAGTTGGATCGGACATCACGAGCTGCACGAATCTTCCGGCGAGTTGATCTGTCGTAGTCGTCGAAATAGAAAGGTCTTCATGGTGATCCGAATCTTCGAAGAGACGGCTTTGGAGCTTGCCATCGTCGCCTGCCTCGCAGATCCATGAACCGAAGATGAAGGTTGATCCCGTCGAGAAGATCATGTTGTCGAGGTCCGTCGAGCTCTCGGATGCAAATTCACCGAAAGCCCCTACCTAGCGCGCCAGCTGTCGATGTTTCACCACCGATAGCCTGCCACGGGGGTACCCGAGGCAGTTTGTTCGGGCTTTAGCGTATGCAGAACTCGACGGTAAACGCAAGAGACAGTCGATTTATCCTGGTTCGGGCCCTCGATCGTGATCGAGTAATAGCCCTACGTCCAGTCGGCGTTAGCCTTTGCATTGGATTGATTGCAAAGTGTTGTGTTGCCTTCTTTCCTCTAGGAACTCTACCCTCCTTTATATAGTCAAGAGGCCAGAGTCCTAGTCGATTTACAATGAGGTTCCTAGTAGGATCATAGAACAATACTACTACTAAGATTACAGGGGAAGAAGTCCTAGTTAGATTAGATCTTCTCCCTTCCTTGTGGGATGTCCCATGGGTCCTGTACCGACAATCGTGCCCGCCGTCACTTTATGAAGATGGATTTCCACAAGCTGCTGCGCTATAATCTTGAGCATAATTTTGTGGTTAGTGCATTGGTTTTTGTATCTTTGCCTTGTCAGCCTTGGTTTTCTCTGTTTTACTAACCGTTCATTATTTTTAGGGACATCATATGTCGGAGGTCCTTGAGGAGCGCACGGTTGAGGAGGTTATCAAGTGGGACGAGGCTATCGAAGCCCTTCAGAAGGAGTTGGATAAGGTCGAAGATGAAAAGAAAAGGCTTTCTGCAGAAGTGGCCGACCTCCGCGTTGCCCATCAGACTGCTGATGATTTGAAGATCCAGGTGGGGGCCCTAGAGAAGGATGTTGCTGGCTTGAAGGTTGCTGAGGAGATTGCTCTTGCTCGATTTTAGAAAGCAATTGATGCGAATGAAGGCCTTCGGAAGGAAATTGATGCAGAGAGGTCTTCGAGCTAGGCACTCAGTGCGTAGGTTGAACTGCTGCAGAAACACTTAGAAGAGGCGCGGGTTACTGGTGTTGCGACCGCTGAGCTGTATCAGGTGGCTCTGGCTAGTTTTGGCGGTGCAACTTCACCTTTGCCAGTTGATGCCTCCGCCTATGGCATATTTGCGTGGTTCAAGGAGAATGTTTCTAAATTGCAAGAATTCGTCGGAGGTGCTATGGTGCATTTTCATGTGCTACAAATCTCTACAAGACCCTTGGGAGGCTAGGTTGCACACATTTTGCTTTGCTGAAAGGCTGGAGGGAGTTTGAGGGGCCTTCGGAGCTTGGTGAGACTTCACGGGAGGTTTCCAAGCCTGTCAGAAATTTCATGAAGTATTTTTGGCTCAAGTTTGGCCATACTGATGCTTGCTCCCTGGCGGAGGCTCGCCGTGCCGCGGTTAGTGTCTTATCCGAATGTATATCTGTTCGTAACTTTCCTATACTTTTGTTGCTTTTTCTTTCTGGTTTTGCTTATTTTCCTAGTGCTTGTGTAGGATTTACAGAAGGTTGGGGCTCAACATGCCACTAAGGGATAGACGTCGAAGGTCGGTGAGACACCAAACCAGAGGTCCCCCACTACAGCTTCTGATGCTCAAAAGGCCGGAGAAGCTGCGTCCGCACCTACGACGCTGGAGGTGTAGTTTTTAGGTTTCTTAGATGTTACTTTAGGCTTAGCGGATAGAGGTCTTCGTATGCTGTCTTGCATACTTGTAATCTTAATGTAAATTTGATCTGCGTAGGTTACCCCTCAGGGGCCTGCGCGAGACGTTGTTCCTATAACTATGATGCAAGATGGTATTTATGTCAGCGGAGAGTTATGGGAGTATTGGCGTGACACTTTCCCCTGCCCTTCGGTTCATGATATGTTTGACTTCGTGGTGCATGATATTGATGATGAACTTGCGGAATTTACTCGGTCGTTAGCTTGGCGAGGGCCTTGGCCACCTGTTTAGTTTTGGACCTACGCCAAATTGTTCGGTTGGCCTTTGTGGCCTTGTAATGTTTTGCTTTTGCGAAGTGTCAATGCTTTTGCATTTGTGTTATTTGCGCTTTGTAGTGCGCTCATGTTGTAATATATTGGTTTCGTTTGAATAAAGTTATTTGGAGATAATTGGCTGGGTACTTGTTTCATTGAAGAATCTGGTTACAATTACTACCTGAGTCGAATAGCTACAACGGTTATTACTTATTTTTTTGCTCTTGCTTCCGCTTCTTTCTTCTCTGGTTGATGCTGAGTACGAGGCTGTACGTCATAGCGGAGAAGCTGAGGTGCTCGTTTTTTTATCTTGCTGACGTTGAGAAGGCTTTGGCGCAATTTGAGTATTCATCGGAGGCGCTGGTCTTGATTCTTCTCTAGAGGCCACAGGGCAATTTGAGCAAGCAACGGAGGTCGAAGAAGCATTTCTTGGACATTACCTCCGCCTGTGCCTGGGTTGCTTTTGTTTTGCCTTCGGCTGTACTGGAGCAGCAGCGCTCCCGTCGAACATGGTTGATGCCGGATTGCGCCAGTTTGTGTCTTCGGTTGTAGGGGGATGTTACGAGCCTTCGTGCGATACCCTCCCGCAACCTCTGACACTAACTGATTGCTGCCGGACTGTGGCCTTATGATGCCCCACAGAGGCTGTATGACACCCAATGGAAGATGCGTACAACCTGAATGCAGCCTTCGCCGGGCTGCGCGAGCTGCTTGATTTATGAGTCTTTGCACGGTACCACTTGTTCTTTCGCTTATAAGGAAACTCCGGCTTCCATGTTTCTTTTATTTTGTTGTATAGTGTATTGGCTCTTTGTTGATATTGCTTCCCCCTGATGGTCTTCTGGGGTTTGTGATATGAGGATGCACTGATTAGGGCTGGTGCTGGGGGAGGCGCCAGATTTTATAGCCTTCTAGTTGTACGATTGAGATAAATCTTGGTGGTTGGCTAATATTTATTGCTTAGATATGTTTTGAGGTTGTAATAAGACCGGCGGATTTTCTTTGTACCTGGTGTATCTTTGTTCTTTATTTTTGCTGTACTTGGGTTATTAATTCCTGACAGTCACGTGGTGCTTGATAAGGACAGGTCTTTGCCACACATTTTTTCTTGCCCGATGCCTACGGCGAAGGTAGGTCTTTGTCGGTTTTTTTTGGCTTTTTGGCCATTTTGATGAATCCTTGATGCCTGAATGTGGATAGGGCTTTGTCAAAGTTACAGGCTCATTTAGCCGTGGAGGTCATTCGAAGCTTTTAGAGCCTTCGGCTAAAGCAATGGAAGGTCCTCTTTGTCGTGATGTTGTGGCTCCGTTGCTAGCCACTTTCGACCTTCGCTTTTCATGGTATTGTTGGGGGAATTCCTCTTTATATTTTCAGAGGTTTTTACATGGGTCCTGCATCATTAAAAACCTGTGGGCGCCAATGTTGGAAAACCGTGGGTTTCCTACAGGCGGGGAACAATAGGTCTTCGCCTAGTCGAATGCACTAGGCGAAGGTGTGAGAACAGGATGGTGGGGCCAGGTTCAATCAAAGCTTCATTAATGAACTCACCAACCAACCCTACATAGCATATGGCACCTCCTATTTATATGGCACTGTTTGCTACCTTTGCATGTTACAAATTTGCCCTTTGACAGCTAAGGTATATTCCTAAAATATCCTAACACTAGCTCAGGTCTCCAGGGGCATCCTGGGTTTTGTCTTCCTGCACCGTCTTTGCTTCTTGGGCCTTAGCCTTAGGCCCATTAGATGTCCGTCTCCAATCTTGGGCCGCGGTGCTTGTGAAGGCTTCTCTTTCTGGCGAAAACAGCAAGGTCTCCGCCTGAGCCGCTGGTGCCTCTGCTCTCGCTTCTGCGCCTCCGCCCGTGGACTGCTTCGGACGTCTTATAGGATCGTGCTCAGGCCTCCGCCTAATCGCCGGTCTGCGGCGAAGGCCTTCCTGCAGCCGGTGGAGGCTTTCCAGGTTTGTCCCCAAAACGCGCGCGGGGCCTCCGCTTGCTTCGCTGGGGTCTCTGCACCATCTCAGGCTCCATGTGAAGGCTTTATCTAGCGTCCCTGCAAAACATCCACAAATGATCCAATGGTATTAGCTTATGTTTACTTCAGCCTCCGCTACTCGGGTATCGGTGTTCCAACACATATATATATCATATGCATGAGTTCATGACAGTGGTAATGTCCAAGCCTTGGTACCATCTACCTGCTACAGACTTGCCTTTTTTGCAAAAAATTTGGGTTGGGTTTTTGTAACTCCTACAATCACTAAGAAAATAAACTATGGCATTAGATTGGTTTCATATATTTGTCAGGAAAACTCCAAATGTATCAGATTATTTTTCTGTAAAGTTTGCAAATTCATTTAAAATTCAGTAGACGCTTTAGTTTTGCATGTTTATTTTTTTAAAAAAACTTTTGGGTCTTTGGTGTTTGTGTCAGGTTTCATTTTCGTACCAACTTTCCTGAAAGTTTTTAATGTTTTGATGAAAATGCATCAATATCTCACAATATTTGTTTGGTTGCTGAATTCTTTGGGTCATTAGTTTACTCACCAATTTTTCCTTACCACCTGATCAAAATGTTTTTTTTTGAAAATTTTTTCATGATATATACAGGAATAAATTTCCTGGAGGCGTGCAGTTACTCAGGGTTCAGGAATCCAGTTTATCTTTGCCCCTCGTAGCACATTATATGGCTTCCTTTAGTTTAAGATAAGAATCTCCGGTGGAGATTTTGCTTGCTTTGGAATTTTAAATCTATCCCAGCCATCAGCTAGCAAGGAGGTAATGGATTTACTATTTGACTTTTTTTATTTGGACCATAGCTTTTTGGAATCCTTCTCGTGAATTAGGTATTTGAGGCGAGTATTTGCTTCATGTGGCAGGCACACATGTATTAGATGTAGCTTAATGAAGTAACTAAAACCACCTTTTGTCGGTCGAGCATTTACTCCTTGCCTTACAAGAGAAGGGAAAGAGCTCTCAAGCCAATGATTCAGCCTCCAAACAAAGAGAGAACCTGAACAACAAAATCGGGAGACGGGAGAGCCTCCAAGATAGAAGAGGAGAAATAAAGGGAGAACAAGGTGGTTGGAGAGGAGAACAACGAAGAGATCAAGTGAGACTCGTTCTCAAGATTGTGAAGCGCTAGGTCCGCAACTTTGGTGCCTCCAATCTTTTCATCCATTTTTGGTGAGGTCCTTCGATTCCCTAAGCTAGCAACACAAATATTATTGGTGTTTTCAGTGTATGAATGCATCTTATTGTGTTTTCAATTTATGTGAATTTTTGGTGTTTCCCACAAGCTAATAGTGGAAGGGATTTGTCTCGCTTGGTTTTGTGGTTTTAGCCCAATTTTTGGGGTTTCACTTCGAGAAACATGACATTCTGTGCGGAATACGTTGTGACAGCACAGCTATTCATCATTGGGTTGTTCCATTTTGTAGGGATCGTTATGGCTTAATAAAGAAAATTGCCATTAATTAGTCCAATGGCACATTGTGACTTCGTATGAGGCCAACCGGCTACATCATAAATTTTTGGTATGTCATAAGTTTTTTCCATACAAAAAGAAAAGATTGTACGGTTTGAAGTAACTAAAACTATGCCTCTTCAACTTTATAGTAAATTAGTTAAAAATGGAAATTACGTGCATGGGCTTTTCAAATGCACTTCTCAAATTTAAAATAAAACTGCGAAATAAACATGTGAGTTGGCTATAAATAATCTATAAACATAAATGGGTGTGTGGTGCAGTGGTAGAGGGAGGTAGTGCTAAACGTGAGGTCAAGGGTTTGATTCTTGGAAGTTCTATTTTTTTTTATTTTTTGGGTTTTCTGAGACCATTAATGGAGGTGGACGTGTTGAGGCGCCCGCCTGCAGATAGTCTGATTAACGGAAGTGTTGTGATAGAGAGGACGCCGTGCCCGCCTCCGTTAATAAAAAAAGACCACCTCCGAAAATAAATTATATAGTAGTGAAGGCCCATGATAAGGAACCTCCTTGATGGTGGTCCAATCTTTATGACAGTAGGTCTAAGAACTGAATATAACTTATTGTGAATAATGGGATAACTAGCTTTATACCTGTCCAGAATGCGACCAAGCGACGGAGAGAGGGACACTGAAACAATTAAGATTTCGACTCGATCTCCGAATGACCGCAGAACCACAGTCTGAAACTAATCCACACAAAATGGTGCAGCCGTTTGTTGTATTGGAAACTTAACTCGATCATCTTTCCAACCATGTATATCATGCACCATGAAATGTTTCATAATGATATAGGTTTGCTCGAGAAGTTCTGCATCAAATCAATTCCTGGGTGATTGTTAGTCTTGTGTGCAGTTTCTACTAATATGGTCATAACTCATTATTGTGAAGTTCAAATGTAACACCTGGTTTTAAGGACAAAACTAGATACACACCATATGTAAGCCCAGAAAGTCAAATCACACATATGGCTACAAATAAGGCTAATATCAAAAGACAATACTTTATTACATAGCGTATTAATACAAAGAATATAACCTTAGATAGTAGACAGCGGAAAGACACTCCTATCTTCAGGCGAAGGCTCCAAATCCATAGGGACAACTGACTGGTTGATCACAAGCCTAACTCCTCTAGACTTTAACAATCTGGTATCCATCCGAGATTTTTTCAATGTATAGAAAAGTAAAGCAAGCATAAGTACATATCGTACTCAGCAATATAACATGGGGTTCATGAGGCTCAAAAGGTTTGACACTGGTTTATTGCGATTAGCTTTTAGTAGGTCACAATTTTAGCATTAGAGTAGCAACAAGTTCATAAGCCCCAAATAACCACGTGATCATATAAACAAGATTGATGTATAGCATAAACAAATTATTCCCAGGTGTCCTTCTATTCCATAAGGAGTCCAGGTCGCTCGTGAACGTGACCGCGACTGATATACTGGTTTTACACTCTGCAGAGCTTGTACACTTTCACCACAAGTCGTGATTCCCATATGCCATCACCTCTTCCAAGGGAGTGTGGCAGGGTACACTATGAGACCATTCACAGGTTCCACTAATAGGTAGGAACCCGCTAAGGTTTCCCCATCAATAAGCATGAACTCCCCTCCAAGGGGTGACTAACAAAAATACAAAGAAACTAAAGTGCACCCTCTTGGAAGGCCGAGCTCATACAAATCGGAGCCCCTCTTGCGCCTTTTGGTAGGCTGCCACAAACTAGTAGAAGTCTAATACGGAGTCAAGCCAGAGCCATGTAGCTTGTGGTTGTACCGTAAGTTCCGAGGTAATCCACTTACATATAAGTCCTTAGGGAGAGAAACTAGAGCACCATAACAATCCAATGCTCCAGCCCTCTTAAGGCAAGTTGCTAAAAAGCATATTTTAATGTTTATTGCATATACTATTAGTCAAGTTACAGATCATGGTTATTTAATTGAGCACTAGCATAAATACTACCCAATGCATAATCCCATGGTTGTCAAGGTACAAGGTACAAAGCTAGAAAATCCTTACAGGAATCAAGGTAGACACATGCATATGAATTAAGTGACATTAAAGTGAATAGGTAACAAGGATGATCCCATGCTATACTTGCCTTAAACTCTGATCTTCTGCTGGTTCTTAACCTCCAAAGGATTGCTTCTTGATCACCAATGTAAAGCTCACCGACTGTACATGATCATAAAGCACCACACAAGCATCCAAACACAGACATGCATAACATACAAATATATCTATATTAGAACAATACACCAATCATTAAAATAGAAGTTGAAGAGTTTATAAAACTAATCTACGCATTGCTACGAACACACAAACGTGGAAAAGCACACTAATCAGAGCTAAGGTGAAAAAGAAACAACTACCGTAAGATCAACTTTATATGAGATAAAGAAAACTATAGGCTTCATTTATTTTAATAATTACATAAAATGTGTATAAGATACTTTAGAGAAATATCTAAATGGATTTAAGTCAAATTTATATTTGAATTAGAGAACTAAAGTAAAATTAATCATATTTTATTTATAAATCCAGTTGCATAATCATTATTCAAGTTAGGATATAAACCATGAAATTCCAAAGCTAGTGACATGGTAAACATTGTTACTAATGCGTAGATTACGTCTTTATGAATCTAACACAACTTGAATGGGTCAAAACAGAGATTCTATGGTTAAAACATGGTCAGTGGTAGTTTTGTAAATACTGAGATGGATTTTCGAATTAAAATAAACAAAAACAGGTTTTGAATCTGCCCGGGGACTGCGGGTTCTATACTAGAAAAGGTCATGGGGCTAAACGCAAATGCAGCAGTGGCTGACTACTGGGGTCCACTGGTGGTGAGGTGGCACGAGCTGGTTGCCCGGGTGCGGTGGACGAAGGGGTATGTGGGGGTGCTCGATCAAATCTGAGCCATGAGTTTCAGGATGAGCGGCTGTGGAGGGTTGGGGTGTTCTCCTAGCCAAAACAGAGACCTGGCGCGGTGGCGCCATGGCTGAGGAGCTCAGCTCCTCGCCGCAATGGTGATTCCGGCCTCTGATGGCTATGCGAATGGTACGAGGATGAAATTCTCGAGCTCACGAACGCGTCTAGGGCACTGGTGAAGGTGGATGCGTAGGGTTTGTAGGCTGGAACAGCGACAGGCGGGGAGAAACTCCATGGCTGGCGGCGAGCACATCGCCGATGAGATATGAACGGGGCTAGAGACCATGGTTGTCCGAAATAAAAGCACCGGGAGAAAGAGGGCGGAACGGAAAACTCACCAAGGGCTTCTTGATGATGGGGAATCGAATGGAGAGGGCGTGGGGCTCGGCAGGCCACAGCAGCTACCTACAAGCGTTCGGCAGCAGCGGGTAAACAACGGAGAGCAGAAGAGAAAGAGGAAAAGGCGTCGGCATCTTCCTCACCTCGAGGCGGAGCCCGATAGTGGGTCGCAAGCGGCGACGAAGCGGCAGACAACGTCGATGACGGCGGCAGCCTTTCTCTGCTCGTCGGCGAGATCCAAAAAGCAACGGCACTAGGTGAAGCTAGGGCTTAGGGCAGCACGTAGATGCAAAATAGGAGCGCGGAGGTGGTCCTCGGGTTTTATAGGGGCGCTGGGCATGGGGAGCACGCCGTATCCTGAAGGAATCTGGCGCGGCGACGGATTCCATCCTGGGCAAGTCCCGCTCGTCCACGGCTTGAGGTAAGGGACGACACCGACACGTGGGCTCGGTGTGTCGGTGAGGAAAGGTTTGGGACCAAGTGGACAAAGAGAGCACGCGGGAGGGCGCGGAGCTAGGCTTCTCCTCCTAGGCCGATTCGTCCTCTAGGCCTGCTGGGCTACCACCAGAGGGAGAGAGGTGAAGGCTGAGAGAGGGGACTGTGCCTCCGGGCCGATAGGGGAGAAGGAGAGGGTTTCTTTTTTTTTATTTCAAAGCTATTTCGAAACTATTTTCAAAGTGAATTCAAACCATTTTGTACTTTGATCAAAACCACTCACTTCAATAAACCAAATGCAAGGGCATGAATGCTCAGACATGTATCTACATCCTATGATGAATCTCAATTTAACAAAAAATATTATTTTTCCTATGTTTCACGAGCACAAAAATACAAAATTAAATCAATTTAGCTCTATTTCCAAACAAGCAAATTTTAGGGTGTTACACCAAACGACACGGGGTTTGTTACATTGGAAAGTAGGCTTGATAATCTTTCCAAAAAGTCCTCATGGACCTCCAAATCTTTAGGGAATCAAGAGTTATGACTGTTTCTTTCTGCTAGTCTGTGCCGTCAGCAAGGTGGTGTGCTGGTTCAGCTTCCGTAAACCAACTTCTCTCCTTTGCTCCAGCGGTAGCTCCTTCTTGTGTCAACCTTACTAAGACATATATAGAGTATTTAGGTAGTATAACATTCTCAAATATATCAAAGATAATTTCAGTTAGGAATGAATTCACCTTCTCTTGTAGTTTCTTCACACAACTCTATGTGAGTGGTCCTTGATTTGTATGTTCTATATTGTATAGTGAATGGTTAACACTTGAGGTAGCATGCATGGTTGGGATGTTCTCATCAACTAGTCCATGTGCCCACAATACTGGTTTTGTTTGGTTTTGTACGACAATAGAAATCTTTTTTGTAGTTTTCTCCTCTGAAGCCCGGTTCTCATTCAGTTTTCTGCATACGGCGGTGGGAAGAAATCTACACGTGCAAGTTTGTGAGCACAATCAACCTCCCAGGGTTGATTCCCCCCTCTAGAAGGGGCCAAAAGAGAAGAAGAGAAGAGAATATTCCCTAGATGCAAGAAGAGCATCTCCACTTCTCCAAGTCACCTTCGAGCTATAAATAGGACCCCTCACTCTCACTTAAAGAGGGGCACCTTGTACCAACACTTCCTCTAGCTCTTGAGTGGTGTCCTTCTGGATGATGCCCCCATCTAATTGCAGTCTTTTTTGCGACTCATCTAATTGTAGTCGTAGAAGAAGAAATTGGGAGAGAGGAAAAGTGAGAGTGTTAGGGAGAAGCCGAAGTTATCAGCTTCTCCACCACTTTATACCTCAACAGATGCAACTCAATTTTGAGTGACATCTGTGTCTTGCATGGTAATTCCGTGTAACTTCCCAGCCCATTAGTAGACTGAAGTAATTGACCCATGTGTGGTTGTGGTTGGTGGGTTTAATACCACCTTGGAAATTTAGGAGTGCGATGGTCATCTTATAATCCTTGTCATTCCAAATGTAGCACCTTTAGGTTAACCCTTTATACACAAAGTGAGGATGAAAGTGTAAGAAAGGTACTTTGCATATGTGAGCCCATTACATGTGAGGAGCTAGACCATAAGCAGATTTTGGACGCGGGCTGTTACACTCTAGTTCCTCTGATTAACTGAGCATTCAACTCTCACTACTACACAAAACATACTGGAGGCGGGCATCACAACCACCTCGGTCCAAAGGTCGCTATAAATCACTTTTTTATCTAGGCGGTTGTAGTGCCTACCTCGGTAAATCAAATAAAAAGAACAAAAAAAACAAAAATCCATGGACAAGCCCACTGAACCCATCCATGGGCCAGTCGAGCCTATCTACGGGCCGCCGCGGCTGTAGCTCGCTGGATCTACGCGCCATCGTAGCCGCCCGCCAGATCTAGGCACTCGCCACCGGATCCGGGCACCTACTCGCGGGGGCCGTTGGTTGAACCACTAGGACCGCTACTCCTCGCCGTAGCTTCGCTATCGGGACCGTTGCTTGAGGGAGAGGGAGGGCTGGATCCGCCTCCAGGGGAGCCGCTACAGGGTCCTCACCGCCGGGACGCACAGTGCCACCGCCTCCATGCTAGAGCCGCCACTGGCCGCGCAAGCGTGAGCATCGCGAGCAGCTCGAGCGCTAATGGCCACGCGAGTGCGAGCGGCACGAGCTGCTTGAGCGCCACCGGCCGCGCGAGTGCAAGCGGCGTGAGCTGCTCGAGCGCCACCGGCCACGTGAGCACGAGCGCTGACAAGGGAGGGAGGGAGGGAGAGAGAGAGTGGAGGGAGTAAAGGAGGGAGGGAGTGAGGCGTGCCGTGCGACAAGGGAGGGAGGCGTGCCGGTCCATTGCGCCACTGCGTGGGGGCGTGAGAGAGAGCTGAGAGAGTGAGGGGCTGGTGGAGAAACCCTAACTCCTCAATTTATATAAGCCCGGTAGAGAGTTGGATTGAGCTTTGGCTGGGCCTCGGGAATATTTATGGAGGTAGGCTTTTTAAGAGGCCCGCCTCCGAAAATGGCCTCCATTGTTGGAGGCGTACCTGTTAAAAGGTCCGCCACCGTAAATCGATTTACTAAGACGACCGCATCTGAAAATAGACCATTTAAGACAACCGCCTCCGTAAATCCATTGACGGAGGCGGACATTTTCCAGCCGTCTCCGTAAATGAAAAACGACCGCCTCTATTAATCACAGGCATTAACCGAGGCAGTTGAATTTTGTAAATGCCTCGATTAATGTTTGGGCAGTGCCTCGCAAAATTATTTTTGTAGTAGTGTCTTACTTAAGTTGTTTACAATTTTCTCGTCCACTGCTAAGTATTTACTTTGAGTGGTTAGTTCTATTCTTTAAAACTTATGGCCAGACTTGCCTCTTCCCTTTCTCATCACTCAAAGTAAACAATGCGAGGGGTGTTACACTCCAGTTCCTCTGATTAATAGAGCATTCAACTCTTCCTTAAGTTGTTTACAATTTTCTCATCCACTGCTTAGTATTTACTTTGTTTACAATTTTCTCGTCCACTGCTTAGTATTTACTTTGAGTGGCCAGACTTGCCTCTTCCCTTTCTCATCCCTCAAAGTAAATAATGCGAGTAAGCTTTGATCTGCTTGGTTCAATAGAAAAACTAGCGTTATCCTTCAAGTACCCTCTCTACCAACCTATCCATTTTATCTCTTCTTTCTTTGTTATCATTAACCTGAAGGAATTAGTTTAGATTTAGAAATCAATACCTTAGAATACTCCTGAGTGAAAGCTATATTGGTATCCGTACGTTTACAGATTTGTCTATTTGGCTAAAGTGTACAGACACTCACTAATTGGGAAGGTGAAACACTGATTATATGCCAATAGGGAGTCCATTATTACTTAGGAGAAGTGCTCTAATGCTTTCCTGACCAAATATTTCCCACTGGACAAGACCAAGACCCTTCTGAATCAGATTCATTGCTTCCAAGTTCATCACTGATGAATTGATTTTTGAAGCATGTGAGCACTTCCAAGAATATATCTAGGCATGTTCCAATCATGGGATGGAAGATTGGCTCATCATTTAGAATTTCTTTCGTGTGACCATACTGTCCAAAATCATCTATGAAAGCATCTAGGCCCTTAGTTGGGTTTCAGTGATTAATGACGACACGAGATTACTATAACTAACGTGTGTTTTCATGCCCCTGACGATGAAAATTGTCATGGTAATGGAAATTTGAGTTAGGTCATGGTAATGAAAATTGATTGGGCAATCATGGTTGTCATGCCCCTGACGATGAAAATCGTTTCAGTTTTCAAAGGATGGATGACAAGGTTAAGGACGAACTAGTTCTATGTGTCGTTTGGTATCGGAGAGACACTTAGAGTAGTTTAGGACTGTGTTTTTCCTTTGGCCGTACTATTAAGGGGGGTATGGACTAGCAGCTTGACCTAGGTGGGTCTAGTTGGTTAGGTGTGGTGCACACTTGTCAAACCTAACACTAGGTAGCCCAGGAATAGCCCTAAGATCAATTGGAGTAAACTTCATTCACATAGGATTTTGAGTTGAAAGTGAATGGAGGGTCAAATGATTGACCGGACACTGGGCTGGTTGTGACCGGACGCTAGAGGGTGAGTCCGGTCAGTTCATTTGATCAACTGCAGTCGTCTGGTACTGACCAGACGCTAAGTGGAGGTGCTGATAGGACGCTGGGTACCTACGTCCGGTCAACTCTAGAGAGGTTCTGGAGAGGTGTTTTCGTGACCGGACGCTTCCGATGGGTGACGACCGGACGCTGGTCAGAATCTGGTAACTGACCGGATGCTGAACAGTGAAGTGACCGAACTCTGGGTGCCAGCGTCCGGTCAACATCAGTAAGGTTCCGGAGAGGGTTTTTCTTGACCGGACGCATCCGGTCAGTGCTGACCAGACGCTGGTCAGAGTCCAGTCAGAGCCTAACGGCTCTCTCTGGCACAGTGGCGGGTATAACTGACCGAAGCGTCCGGTCACCCTGACCGGAGCGTCCGGTCACCCCGCAGAGTGATGACTCAGCCTCCAAACGTTATGTTTTGAATGAGGGGGTATAAATACTTACTCCACTCGTCCAAGGGAGGTCTCTTGACCAATTATTCAGCTAAGAAACACCTTTGGAGTGCAAGGGAGAGTAAGAGCCTAGTGAGGTGATTGAGATTTGAGAATCCAAGATTAAGGGCCTCATTAGTGCATAGAGAGTAGCAAGTGTACATCCACCCTTCTCATTAGGCTTGGCTTGGTCAAGTGAGAGTTTGTGCTTGTTACTCTTGGTGATAGCCATCACCTAGACGGCTCGGTGGTGATTGGGAGCTTGGTGATCATCCGACGGAGCTTGTGGAGGACCTAACTCAAGTTGTGAGCGGTTGTGGGCGATTCATCGCGACGGAGTGTTAAAGAATCATCTCGTAGAGAGCACTTGATCCTTGCACGGATCAAGGAGGAGCTACACCCTTGCGCGGGTGCTCCAACGAGGACTAGTGGGGAGTGACGACTCTCCGATACCTCAGAAAAATATCGCCGCGTTCCTTTCCCTCTCTTTACTTTGAGCATTTATATTTGAGCAATTCATTTCATGTCTTTACATTCCTAGAATTACCATGCTAGAGTAGGATTGGAACCTATGGTGCAAAACTTTTATGCGTGAGAACAATAGAAACACATTCTAGATACAAGGGGTGAAGTGGGCTAAGTGTAGGGCTTAATTATTGCAAAGAATTTAGAATTAACCCAATTCACCTCCCTCTTAGGTATCTTGATCCTTTCAATCTAGATCAAGCATCTGGAAGAGCATTTGTCTCTCTGAAAATTATGGAAGCTCATCAGCTTATTGAGAAAATGGTTACTAACCATGGCTAGAAGGAAGAACGCCTTCCAAGCTGCCCACCCCGTGGAGTTGACCAAGTGGATGGACTCGACATGATGGACTCGACATGTTGATGTTGGCTGCCAAGATAGATATATTGATGAAGAAGTTTGGAGACTTTGCTCAAGTTGTCACCCAAATCATGGATGCCCACATGACTTGCGAAGTCTAGGGCGAAACTAGCCATTCGGGCAACAAATGCACATAAACTGAGCTTAATGACTCATGTACTAATGATATTATAAAATATCTAAAGTTTATATTAGCACCCATTACATATAATTTATATAAGTTGTTATTTAGATAAATTTTATACATTTTAACTAAAATGTTTGATGACATTAACAGTTTAATTGTAAGAACTCTATTTTTTATATGAAAAAGTATTACTGCATATAGAGTTCGTTGAATAGAAAGTTTAAACAACTTGAGAAGTGGGAGAGGTTAGAGCAGAACAAACATGGTTATATGTATCTGGCCTTTGATATTCCTTTGGAGCAAACATTGATTATAAGGCTTAAATATTAATATCCTCTTAAGGCTAGCACCGGTACCCTTGTAGTTCTCACTTTATGCTCAACCAATAATTTTAAGTGAACTGGTGTAGGTTTTTTTTAAAAAAAAACTATTATGCCATTGTAGTACTTAAGAGTAGAGCATGTGCCTTATTTTTAGTAGAATACACAAGAAGAGTTAATCAAAGATACAATAAGCATAAGAGTTTCAAGTTAACTTTGAGGACAAAAACTCTGCAACTAATAAGATTAAAATTTGAAAAATCAAAATCTAGATTTATGGCGTCTTAGGATATGGACTGCAACAAGAGCCAACAAAGTTAAGGTTTTAACTAAATGCAGATACATAGATACACCGTACAAAGGAAAAAAAAAAAGCTATGAATCAGCAATCGATAAGTTTATTACAACTAGATATAGATTACTCCTATTGTGTTTGAAAATGCATAAAGAGACACAAATGTGCAAATTAATATAAATAAGTTTTATATTATTCAAATATTTAAACAGTAACATGTAATGCTTATCTAAAATTCTAACCGGTGCAGAAACACGGGTTGATGTACAAGTACATATATATATATATATATATATATATATATATATATATATATATATATATATATATATATATATATATATATACACACCGTAGTGGGAGACTAATTTGAGCGAGCTGCGAGCATGGTAGTGAACTTAGTAATTAAAAAAAATGTTCTTGTGTTTGATGCCAGGTTAGTAGTTACTGGTGACGGATGATGAGCTTTGGAGTGGCGTCTTCCTCCACCATCTTTTTGTAAATGTTGCCGATCCCCATGTGCGCCATGAGGAGCCACACCATGGTGATGAGCTCGCCGCCGCGGGCGAGCTGATGCAAGTGCGTGGTGCCCTTGCACTTGGCCGCCGCGTATGTCAGCATCTCCATCCACACGCAGGCCACCAACTTCCACATGTCCTCCTTAGAGTCCTTACTGAGCTTCCTGAGCTCCTTGGCAATGATGCAGGCCGGGAATAGCACCGACCTGCTGCGGCCGCCCTTGACCAGCTCCGGATCCACGTCCGTGCACGCGTGCAGCAGCGTCCTCCGGGCGTCTTCGTGGTCGGGCTCCCACATGGCCACCGACTCGAACAAGCGTCGTGCCTCCGCGCAGGTGTCCTGGTATGCCATCTGCCCGACGCCCGCCGACGCCGCAAGTATCTTGGGCTGCTTCACAAGCAGGTACAGCAGGTACTCCGACAGGGTCATGCTGATGGACATCCATTCGTTGTTGTTGGAGACTGTTCCCGATGGCGGTGAGTCGTAGAGGCAGAGGTCCGTCGCGATGTGCCACATTAGCAAGGACTCGTCGAAGTCCCGGTCGATGACGCTGTCCAACAGGATGTCCCAGTCGACGATCGCCTCTTCTTCTTCTTCTTCTTCTATTTCTGATCTTTTACTCACGGACTCCTCTGATCTATTACTCATGGACTCCCCGGCGGGGGCAGGGATCCTCTGCTTCATAGCACTGAGGGCCTTCTCCCCACGGTAGCTGCACGCCTTCCTCATCTCCTCCACGTCCTTGTGCCTGGCTTTCCTCATCTCCTCCACGTCCTTGTGCCTGGCTTTCGGAGATGCCTTGGCCGTAGCCTTGGACCCCCACACTTGCTCGCTTGGAACCGTGGATTGCCGAACCTGTTTGGCCGCGCCATTGAGCTTCGTGAAGACAAAATCGATCACGGGGATGGGGTCATCCTCCCTACCCCGGCTCTTCAGAGGCTCGCGCCTAACGAAGAAGATGTCGTCGAAGATCTCCGCCGCGCCCGCGCCTAGCCTGTGGGCGGCCTTGCGTAGCGCCCGGATAGCCCGCGGGCTTCTCCACAGGTGGCGGCCTGCGACAGTGGCAGACGCCTCGTCGCCGTCGAGCTTGCCCAGGCAGTAGCTGATGAGGTTCAGCTGTGGCGTCCTTTCTGACCAGCGTGCCAGCTTCGGCTGCAGCGGCCTGATGCACTGCCCAAGGCAGTTTAGCAGGCCGGACCTTGACTTGTCGAGGAAGACTAGCGTCCAGTTTGAGCAGAAGATGAGCATGGCCAGAGCCGCCGCGTCAAGCGCCAGCGCACCGAGCAGCAGCGCGTAGGTGATGTCAGCATCTACACGCCGGATGCTGCCCTTGTCGAGGTGGAAGAAGGCGATGGCCGAGTAGGCGATGCAGCCAGAGCCGACAAGGCGGAGGATGCAGCCGAGCTTGGTGTGGGCGACGGGCTCCTTGGTGTGCACCATGTCGTACATGAAGTTGAGCTCCAGCTCGATCACCTGCACCGCGTAACTGGCTGTCATGCTGTCGCGGTCGAGGAAGAAGGCCTGGCTCGTTTCGCGCTCCCTGTGACCGAGATTGATATCGTAGCACACGCTCCGGAAGATGGTGAAGAGGTCGTAAGCCTGTTCCTCCGGCTTCATGTCGGCGTCCCTTAGCCGGGAGACCTCATACCTACTTTGGTATTGATGGAGCTGATGGGCTTCGCCATTGGCGGCGACGACCTCGACGCCCAGGCCGGCCTTTTTCCTGCCGCTGAACACGTTCATGAGCCTGGCGTAATTAGGGCCTGGATCAGGGGCGGGGAGGATGCTGGCGAAGATGCCGTCGACGCTACCGGAGTAGAGCGAGTAAGTGCGCTCGCCGTACTTGATGATGCCGGCCACGAGCATGACGACGGTGGCGGGGATCATGGGGTTCCCCTCAATGGAGCAGGAGAAGACAACGCAGGCGGCGAAAAGCTGGAACAGGAGGCCGATGAGGTGTCGGAGCCAGAGCTGGTTGTCCTCCATGGAGTAGGCGGCGATGGTGTCCTGCCCGCCCAGGTGGAGGAGGAGGAACGGCGTCGAGAACGCGAAGATGCCGGGGCTGCTGCTGCCGCTTCCCGCCGTGGTGGCCACACCCAAGGTTTACATTATCGGAAATAAAAATTTATCGGATGTCATGGATAAATAGGATAAGCAAGATATATCGGAAATATCGGACCAAATTCAAAAAAAAATCAAATTGTTTTGAAAAAAAATCGTAGAATTTGACTTGAAACTATTCCTAAGCTATTAAACATCACTTGTTCACAGATAAAAATAAAAATAAAACATTATAGTGTGGGACCGTCGCACGGCTGAATTTGGGTTGTCTGTGTGGGAGTAGGAAAGAAGGGAAAAATTTAGCTGATGTCAAATTTTATCGGACCCTGGGGATAGAGTGGAAATTTCGGAAATTTCCGTGAATTTCGGCCGATAAAAAAAACCTTGGCCACACCACCACCACCACGCTTCACGCCAGCGCTGGAAAGGCTCGAGGAGGAGGATGACGATGAGCCGTTGCCGCCGATATTGCCGAGGTTGTTGAGAAGGAGGCCAAGAGCAAGGTCGGCGACCCAGTCGGCGAGGAGATAGCAGGACCAGCAGGCGAAGCGGACCATGGGATTTGCGGTGCGCTTGCGCGTCGGGCCCACGAGGAAGAGGAGCACCTGGAAGAAGAGGCTCAGCAGCACGGCCACGCGGATCTCCCAGTCGCTGTCCCCCTGCGGCACCGGGGGGTTGAAACCCATACCGGCTTGCCGCTGATGAGCAGCAGCCACCGGCTCACCGCGGCGCTCCGCTTTCGTTTCGCCGTCGTCAATCGCCGTCGGGGGCATCCATATATATACACCCCATATATATAGAGAGATAGTTGGATAACCTTTAAGCAGAGTATAAAAACGGCTAACAGCATCTCGCCGAGAGTCATTTCTAAAACTCACTCCCCTGCAAAAGTTTTTGTAAAACTTACTCTCCTAAGCCATCATTTCAAGAGACATTTATTCTGTATTTTGTGCGCACTCTAGAGAGTCATCCTTACTCTCCACATTTGGCTAACGATAAATTAGGAATAGATAATATCTATATTTGGAGGTCCAATTGAGTGTATTTTTTTAAATCCAAAATCTCAATTCCTTTCAATTATAAAGGATATAAGGGGAGTGTTTGGGACTGCTCCACTCCATGTTTTTTTAGCTCTGTTCCACGTATTTTAGCCAAACAAAGGTTCATCTCCACACACTCTGTTCGAGAAAAAAGGTAAAGTTGTGAAAGCATCTAAAGATGTGCTCCACAAACTCTATGTTTTTTATGGAGCTGCACCACGGTGGAGTTTATAGAGCAGAGTTAGTAGAGCAGTCTCAAACACATCCTAAAAAGGCTCTTGGAGTTGAGTCATTTGAATAAAAACCGCTTTCCTTGTCCAATAGTTTTCTATATCTCATGTGCACTCTTGAGAGTTTATCTCGCTCTTTATCTTTGGCTAACGCGAAATTCGAAATAGAGTATGACTATATCAAATTAAAGAAGCTGTTGGACGGTATTTTTCTTTTAACAAAATCTCTATTTCCATCTATTAGATTAGAAAATGATACATAGTGTCTCATGGATGTAACACCCTAAAATTTACAATATTTTGAAAATAGGTGAATTGGATTTATTTATGCATTAGTGTGAGCAAGCAACATAGAAAAAAAATAATAATAAATTTTATCAAATTAAAATCAAATATAAGGTCTACATACATGCTTATGCATTCATGCTGCTGCATATTATTTTTGTATTGTGTGGTTTGAAATCAAATTTCAAATTGATTTGAATTTGTATTCAAAATTGGTTTGGAAAATTAGTTTAGAAAAAGAAAAGAAAAACTCTCTCCCTCTCATTTTCGGCCTGCTGGCCCAGTCGGCCTGTTCTCCTCCGCAGGCCCAGCTGTCCCTCTCCCGCGCCCCGCTCTTGGACCGGCCCAGCCGTGCAGTCGCCTCTTTCTCCCCGTGGCCTAGCCCAGCGCAGCCCAGCATAGCCGCCCGCGCTCTCTCCTCTCGCTGACACGCCAGGGTCATCTCCTTCCTCTGCTCGTGTCCGGCACGGACACTGCCGATGCCGCCGATTCCGCCTTCACCACGCCGCGTCTTGGCGTGCTGCCCACGTTGCCCTGAGTCCCCATAAATAACACCTGACCCCGCACCGCCACCTTCCTATCTCGCCCCAATGCAGCTGCCTCGCATAGAGCTAGCAGCAGCGCCGCCGCAGCCCTTGAAAGGAGCCGCCGCCATCGAATTCGCCGATTCACCACTTCTCCGCCGTCGCGACCGCAACCCCGAGCACCACGAGAAGGTAGGGAAACCCTGGGTGCTTCTCTTGCTTTCTCCCTTGCACTCTGTTCTCTTACCCGCGTCGCCAAAGTGTCGCCGGTGGACCCGGGCCGCTACCGTGCGCACCGCGTCGTTTCCGCGTTGCCGCAACCCCATCCGAACCCTCCATTAAGTTCGAATCGAGCTTCTATTGCTTCCCGACCTCTTCCTTAGCCAAACGGTGGCTGGAACGTCGAAACCGATAGCTCCGGCGAGGTCCCGTCAATGGCGTCGCCGTCCTCGCCGGCCGTTTCCCCTCCCCTCTGGTCTGATCTAAGCCGTCCGATTCTGATCCAACGGTCCAGATCTGAAGATACCCCTTCGTCTGTCGTTTTGCAAAAAGGCCCTTACAATTATTTGGATCTTAACCCGCTGTCCCTACATTTATTCAAAAGAGCCCCTGTATTTCTTTGTTTTCATGCCCGCAGTCCCTGTTTCGGTTTAAATTTAGATTTTAATTATTTTAAATTCAAAAAATAAGTTTCATCTATTTACAAAACTGACACTACCTTCTGTATGCCATAAAATCTTCGTTTTAACTCTGATTTGATCCGTTCAACTTGCGTTAGGTTTGTAATTCCATAATCTACACTAGTAGAGAACAGACCTTTGATCCTCGGCCAAAATGGACTCTAGTCCTGGAATTTTTTGCGCCCGGGACTAGAAATACCTTTAGTCCCGGTTGGTGGCTCCAACCGGGACTAAAGGTCCCTGCCCAACGGCTACTGCGCCAGACAGAGGTGGCAGGGACCTTTAGTCCCGGTTGGAGCCACCAACCGGGACTAAAGGTATACTTTTACTCCCGGTTGGTGGCTCCAACCGGGAGTAAAGGTCTACTCCCGGGCTGTGGCTGCGCCCGGGGTTGGAAAGTTACCTTTAGTCCCGGTTGGAGCCACCAACCGGGACTAAATGTCCCCCCTTTATATATCGGCCATCTCCTTCTTCCTCCCCGAGCCCGAGCTCAGCACATTTTGAAGCTCACTGCACTAGTGTTCTTGCTTCCTCCCTCCCTCCATTGTTCCTCCATCCATTCTTCGATTCCTCCATCGATTTCTTCGATTCCTCCGTCGATTCTTCAGTTGTAAAGGTTACCAATCTCATACTCTTATTTTTCACCATTGTCTTATGTCATTTTGTTCACTATATATATATGGTTCTTTATTGTGGTTTTTTTCATTTGTAAGCAATTTGAGCTCAAAATCACTTCAAGCTTGCATATTTACATGAAAGAAGGTTAAAGTATATATAAATATAAACTTAGAAAATAGTTAGAAAATTATAGCAAATCCGTACTAGTTGAACTTGCGGACCGTGTTCAGCTCGGCGAGCATGTTCTCTGCCGAGCGGTAACGGACGTCAAGGAGGAGCTTTGATTCTACGAGGGAGAGCGGCAACGGTCGTGGAAGACCGTGTTCCCTTCCTCGTAGAATCGGAGCTCTTCTGTGGCCAAGTACGGTGCCGTCCGGTGGAGAAATGCTCGCTGAGATGATCACGTAAGCAAGTTCAACTAGTACGGATGATTATTTATTCACATGTCCCGATATCATCGCAGTAGTCTGTCAATCACCGTACCCAAACGTAGTATATATATAAATATAAACTTAGAAAATAGTTAGAAAATTATAGAAAATCCGTACTAGTTGAACTTGCGGACCGTGTTCATCTCGTCGAGCATCTTCTCTGCCGAGCGGTAACGGACGTCAAGGAGGAGCTTTGATTCTACGAGGGAGAGCGGCAACGGTCGTGGAAGACCGTGTTCCCTTCCTTGTAGAATCGGAGCTCTTCCTTGACCAAGTACGGTGCCGTCCGGTGGAGAAATGCTCGCCGAGATGATCACGTAAGCAAGGTCAACTAGTACGGATGGTTATTTATTAAAACATGTTTTTGAGCTATAATGTATTAAAAAATGAGTATAGAGATATAGATAATTTTATAGTTTCTTAATTTTATTTGTTTATAAAAGGAGAAATTTATAGTGTATTAAAAAATGAGTATAGAGAGTAGATGGCAACTGCTTCCGGGTCCTCGGCCTCTCATGGGTTTCCAAAGCGACTTAGGCCGGGCCTCCCTCTCATTCCATGCGGCAAGTGTCGTGATGAGACGAAGATTGTGATGGAGTACCGAGTGAAGAAGGAGGGTCCCAACAAGGATCATATCTTCTACAAGTGTCCGGATCGCAATGTGAGTTATTTTATCGTATTTAATGATTATGGTTAGTTTATACCTATTTTCATGATGGTTGTGATTAAAGTTCTAATTTTTGTTTTAATTTCAGTGGGATGGTAGTGGACGATGTTCAGGCTTCTACTGGGAGGAAAGAATATGTTGAACTTGTGCAAAAATATCTTGCACAATAGGCAGATACGGCGGCTAATGAGGCAGTGATCCAGCCTAAGAAGCCCAAAGATGTTGCACGATCGGGGGATCTGTCTGTTTTAGTTGAGATTGGTCGCGAAATCCTTGTGCTCCTGAAATGTATTTTAGCTTTAGTTCTTTTAGTGGTAGTTGGGATTGTCTACATTGTAGCGATGCTTTCGTAAATTTGTATCTTTTGTGGTGGCACGCATGTTGTATAAATAATTAATTATGATCTAGGTTTTAATATGGTATTTATGTCATATAATGCAGATGAGCCGGCATTGGATGTATAATGCTGATCGCCGCTCCCAAGAGTTCATTGACGGCGTGCATTCTTTGTTACGTGCGGCCGAGGCAAACAAACGCGACGGTTTCATGTGCTGCCCATGTGCCATATGTAAGAATACGGTGGAATATCCTTGCTCAAGGACTCTTCATTCACACTTGTTCAAGTCGGGATTCATGCCAAACTATATTTGTTGGACAAAGCACGGAGAAACCGGTGTTGTAATGGAAGAAGGTGAAGAAGAACAATGGGACGACAATGATATTATTCCCGATGGTGCGTGCTTCAATGATACTGCAATGGGAGAAACTGAAGAAGAGGTAGCCGCAGAAGATGAGCCGGCTGATGATCTTTCTCAGGTCATTCGTGACGCACAAAGAGAATGTGAAAGTGAAAAGGAGAAGATCAAGTTCGAGCGGGATGCTAGAAGATCACAAGAAATTGTTGTACCCAACTTGTGATGCAGGGCAGAAAAAGTTGGGAACCACACTAGAATTGCTGCAATGGAAGGCAAAGAATGTTGTATCTGACAAGGGATTTGGAGAGTTACTAAAAATCCAAAAGAAGATGCTTCCGAAGGACAATGAATTGCCTGCCACTACCTACGAAGCAAAACAAGTTGTCTGTCCTATGGGGCTAGAAATCGAGAAGATACATGCATGTCCTAATGACTGCATCCTGTACCGTGGCAAAGAGTACGAGAAATTGGATGCATGCCCGGTATGCCATGCGCCACGGTATAAGATCAGGCGAGATGACCCTGGTGATGTTGAGGGCGAACGTCCGCAGAAGAAAATCCCTGCCAAGGTTATGTGGTATGCTCCTATAATACCACGCTTGAAACGTCTGTTCAGAAACAAGAACATGCAAAATTGTTGCGATGGCACAAAGAAGACCGTAAGGTAGACAATATGTTGAGACACCCTGCTGATGGGTCCCAGTGGAGAGCAATCGACAGAGAATTCCCGGAGTTTGCAAATGACGCAAGAAACTTAAGGTTTGCTTTAAGTACAGATGGTATCAATCCTTTTGGAGAGCAGAACAGTAGTCATAGCACTTGGCCTGTTACTCTAAGTATCTACAACATTCCTCCTTGGTTATGCATGAAGCGGAAGTTCATTATGATGTCTGTGCTCATCCAAGGCCCGAAGCAACCTGGCAATGACATCGATGTGTACCTGAGACCACTTATTGACGAACTTCTCATTTTGTGGAATAAAGAAGGTGTACGTGTGTGGGATGAGTACAAACAGGAACACTTTGATCTGCGAGCATTGTTGTTCGTAACAATCAATGATTGGCCTGCTCTAAGTAATCTTTTAGGATAGTCAAACAAGGGATATAATGTATGCACACACTGCTTCGGTGATATTAGAGGTGTATTCTTGAAAAAATGTTGAAAGGTTGTGTACCTTGGCCATCGTCGATTTCTTCCTGTAAATCACCCCGTAAGAAAGAAAGGCAAGCATTTTAAAGGGAAGGCAGACCACCTGACCAAGCCTCGCAACCGAACCGGTGAGGATGTACTCGATATGGTCAATGATGTGAAAGTCATCTTTAGAAAAGGACATGGAAGCCAACCTATTCCGAACGACGCTAACGGTCACGCACCCATGTGGAAGAAGAAGTCCATATTTTGGGACCTACCCTATTGGCAAGTCCTAGAGGTTCGCAGCTCGATCGACGTGATGCACCTGACGAAGAATCTTTGTGTGAACCTGCTAGGCTTCATGGGTGTGTATGGAAAGCCTAAGGACACATTTGAAGCACGACAGGACCTGCGTTGTTTGAGAGAAAGAGACAACCTACATCCAGAGAAGACAGATGATGGACGCCATTACTTACGTCCTGCTAGCTACACTCTAAGCAAAGAGGAGAAGGAAATCATGTTTGAATGCTTAAACAACATCAAGGTACCATCTGGATTCTCCTTGAATATAAAGGGTATTATAAATGTGCCAGAGAAGAAATTCTGTAACTTAAAGTCCCATGACTGTCACGTTCTCATGACGCAATTACTTCCAGTTGCATTAAGCGGAATTCTACATCCAAATGTACGTCTAGCCACCGTGAAGCTATGTGCATTCCTCAATGCAATTTCTCAGAAGGCAATTGATCCAACTGATCTAGCTAAACTACAGAATGATGTGGTTCAATGTCTCGTCAGCTTTGAGTTAGTGTTCCCTCCTTCCTTCTTTGATATTATGACACACCTCCTAGTTCACCTAGTCAAGGAGATTTTCATTCTCGGTCCTGTGTTCCTACACAACATGTTTCCCTTAGAGAGATTCATGGGAGTCCTGAAGAAATATGTTCACAACCATGCTCGCCCAGAAGGAAGCATCGCTAAGGGCTATGGAACAAAAGAGGTCATTGAGTTCTGTGTTGACTTTATTCCTGACCTTGACTCGATTGGTGTTCCTGAATCAAGACATGAGGGGAGACTAAGCGGAAAGGGGACACTAGGGAGGAAAACATATATTGGTACGGATGATGATTATTTCAATAAAGCGCACTACACAGTTCTACAGAACTCCTCTTTGGTAGATCCGTATATTGAGACACACAAGGATCTCTTACGATCCGAGTTTCTAGGGAAGACTGAAGCTTGGATTACGCGTAAGCACATGGAAACTTTCGGCGGTTGGTTGCAAAAAAAATGTCAAGGTGATGAGAGCATCCATGAGCAACTGTATTTATTGGCTATGCAACCATCATGGCATATCGTCACATACAAAGGGTACGAGATAAATGGGAACATATTCTACACAGTAGCCCAAGATAAAAGGAGTACCAACCAAAACAGTGTGTCCGCATAGATGCCACAGACCCGAATGGGAATAAGCAGACATATTATGGACGCATAGATGAAATATGGGAACTAGAATATGCACCTACTTTGAAGATCCCATTGTTCAAGTGCCAATGGGTCAAGGTGACCGGAGGTGGGGTAACAGTAGACAACGAGTATGGAATGACAACAGTAGACCTTAGTAATATTGGGTACAAAGATGAACCATTCGTCCTTGCCAAGGATGTGAATCAGGTGTTCTATGTCAATGATATGTCTACCAAACCAAAAAGAGGGAAAAATGATAATGACTCAACCAAAGAGCCAAAGCGCCACATAGTTCTTTCAGGGAAAAGAGTCATCGTGGGAATTGAGGACAAGTCGGACATGTCAGAAGATTATGAAAAGGATGACCGAATTCCGCCCTTCAAAGTGAACAAAGACCCTAGCATCTTGGTAAATGATGAGGACACTCCATGGTTACGACGCGATCATAACCAAGGGACATACGTAAAGAAGTTCACTGCTGTGCCCACTTGATGATATAGTGATTTAATGTAGTGTGTGTTTGAGATATTATGTAATAATTGTGAATTCAGATGTTTATTATGTCATGTTTCAAATTAAATCAATGTTTGATTTGGTGGGATTTCTCTCTCAAAAAGGTAAATTAGGATATTGAGTGATGAAAAATTAAAATATTAACGTTAAAATGATGTGAAAACAAATTTCCTGTCCAAAACTAATAGTTTTAATAATTTTAATTAAAACTACATTTTTGCATTAACGAAATAATAAATACTAGTTACATTATGTTTTATAATTGTAACAAAAAATAAAAAAAAGTTAGGTTATAGATTTTTCCTATGTGCAATAAAGAAAAAGAAAATCCATATTTTTAACAAAATAATTTTATGCCTTTTATTTAATTTACTATGTATTTAACAAAAAACTATTGCATTTCTATTGTATTTAACAAGACTATTGCTTAAAATAGGCGGGAAACGAAACTGCAGGCCACCTTTACTCTCGGGTGGGAAGCCCACCCGGGAGTAAAGGTGGGCTGCAGTTTCGTGGCCCGCCAAAAAAAACCCTTTACTCCCGGTGCGTGTTACCAACCGGGAGTAAAGGTATACCTTTACTCCCGGTTGGTAACACGCACCGGGAGTAAAGGGACCTTTACTCCCGCTTGGTAACTCGCACCGGGAGTAAAGATCCTTTACTCCCGGCTGGTGGCTGGCACCGGGAGTAAATCTCTCTAGTATATAACTGCCAGCGCCTGGCACAGATCGATCCGCTCCTCTTCTTCCTCGTCGAACACCGCCGCCCTCTTCTTCCTCGCGCCGCCGTCCGTTCGCCTTCCGTGACACCGCCGCCCTCTTCTTCCTCGTGCGGCCTCCACCGCGCGCGCCCGTGGCCCTCCTCCGCGCGCGCCCATGGCCCTCCACCGCGCCCTCCTCCGCACGCGTCCGAGACCCTCCACTGTCGAGGTCGAGGTGATTAGTTCGTCTCTCTGTACATTCTCAGACGGTGGCCAGAAAACTTCAAAAAATGTTATATTTTGCTGTGATACCGAATATAGATGTTCTAAAGTAAATTACAAATGTCCTAGATTTTATATACGCAAATATCATATAAAAATGAAGGAAAACTTCAACGTTTCTTCATTTGTGAACTTTGAATATACAGATATAATATATTAATGTTGCTAAAGTAATATGAGCATTACATATTTTTCCCGGGAAGGCTATCTTCAAACTTTATATCATAGCATCAGAGACGAAGTACTGTGCCTATAGAAGAAGAAAATAAATTCTTATCATTTCGGAAATAGTAATGGTTATATTAGCAATAAGACACATATACTTACATTTCATAATGACTTATACTTACATTATCAGCATAGAATTTTCTCATATGATGAATGACTACATGGTTCACATGGTACATAGGATCACAACATCACGCACCGACACCGCCCCGGCCCGCCTCACGTCGTCGTCGTCAGCACGCCGGCCCGCCTCACGTCGTCGTCGTCAGCACACCGGCCACCGCGCCGACACGTATATATACGTCATTTGTATTCATATGCATGTATATATACGTCGCGGAGCACCGCCGCCCTCGTTCGCCCATGCGTTTCTATGTATACAGCGGAGCACCGCCGCCCTCGTTCACCCATGTGTACAGACATATATATGGCGGAGTGGAGCACCGCCACTCTTGTCACACCGCCCTCTCTTGCGGCCTAGTCGATCAACATTCGTATTATCGTTATCGTTAACGCTAAACAATCACACCAGGGCGAACCGCGCTGTTGATGTCACCGACGTGGTTCGCCCTAGTCACCGACGCAATTTGCCCTCGGTCGTTTATGTATAGCCCTAATTCGCCCTAGTACCGACGCAGTTCGCCCTAGTGTGGCGAATTGCGTCCGTGACCGAGGGGCAAGATTTAATAATGCATATTGTTCGTAGATTTTACGCATGTAAGCAAAGATATTGGTTTTGTTTTTTGAAGCTAGATGGCCGACCCGAGAAACATGGATGAGGAGGAGTTGATGATGAATTTGATCAACACTGGCACTCAAGTTGCCGACGATGATGGTGCTAAAAATAACGTGCAAGAGGATGCAGATGACGGGAGTCAGTACTTAGCTCTTGAACAAAATGAGCAACAACATATTGGCCAAGTATATATTTTTTATTATTAGCTATATATATTATCATATGTCTTATGTGTGCTCATGACATTAAAAATAATGTTTATGTTTTGTAGCCCTCTGGATCGACATCAACAACTACAACGAAGAGTAAAAATGTTCGAGGTCCCAAAAAGCCATTGGAGGGCCGCTTCATCATCTCGGAGTTCAATGTGGATATAGGAGAACCGGGGGGGGCCGAATAAAATGAAATTTGTGCACCACTGTGGTTACCTTGTACGGGACCGGCTCCCGATCAGTACTCGCGAATGGAAGAAGAAGACCAATGCTCCTCATATCAGTTTTGTCTCCGATCGTGACAAGACGTTAATTTGGAAAGATGTCTTGGTATATTTCACGCTCCAAACAGATGGCTATGATGATATAATAGATGGTGATGAATTGAAGGAGCGAGTTAGGGATTGGGCAATGAAGAAGATGGCCACCCAGTTTTAGACTTGGAAGAAACACCTATACACGACGTATGTCAAGAAGAACATAGCACCAGATTTTACTGTCCCAGGCCTGATCTCAAAGCAGAGGCCCTATTGGGATGAGTTTGTATAGTACAAGACTTCGGAAGAGGGTGTGAGTCGGGTGATAAAGAACCAACGTAATGCCCAATAGAAGACATACCACCATAACTTGGGATCAGGTGGCTACCCGACTGCCATTAAGAAGTGGAACAAAATGGAAGCAGACCTTCTTGCCAAGTGTATCAGACCAGAATCACTCGAGTGGGGAGAACGTGCGAAGAATTGGTTTTTCGCTCATGGGGGAACACTGGACCAGGAGACAGGGAAGTGCGTTTATGGCACAAGACTGCAAGAAGCAGCAAAAAGATTGTTTTATGCTCAGAGAGCTACTGCTAGTGGTGCGTTCAGGCCCAACAGAGAGAAGGATGAGCTGACATACGCCATCGGGACTATTGAACATGGTGGCCGAACTAGAGGCAAAGGAAGTGTCTCGTGGGAGCATGGATTCCCTCAGGACAGACCTTCCTACAGAAGCCGCCAGAGAAAGAAGGAAGAAGAGGCACAGCGGCTCCAGAGGTTGGAGGAAGCGGTGCGTGAAGCACAGGAGCGGGAAAAAAACCTTGAAGCGAGAATGCAGGAGGAAATCAGAAGGCAAGTGCAAATAGCAGTGAGTGCAAGCAAGCAGGCATTAGAGCCAGTAATCAACATTAGCCAATCTGTTCAGTTGAAAAGCAGCTGCGCTTCCACGGAGATACCAAATCAAGGGGACATAGGACTGCGCTTCCCTGTGGATGACGTCACTGAACCTTGTACAACGTGTGAGCTACACATTCCGAAGGGGAATTCCACAATCAAGGTGGCTATCGGTCTTGTTAATCCTATCGACCGAACCAAGACACCAAGGATTCATGGGAATATAATCTAAGAAGGATATGCTACCATCTCGGTAGATAAAGCTAAAAAAGGTTTTAGTGATTTGCCTCTTGACATTCCTGGAGGTGATGGCGAGAAGACTCTAGGAGAAGCGGAGAAGACATTCATTCTATGGCGCAAGCGCTACATCATCATTCCAGGGATGTCGGCTCCACCTCCTCCTGAACTACCTCACCATAGGTACGTGCGGATGAAAACACTACATCATTAATTTGTATTGGCTTAAATAATTAACAATTTGCTCATAATAATATGTCATTCCTTTTTTTGTAGCAGATCCTCTCCCAACCTAAATCCAATTGTTCAATCACCAGATCATCATAGTGCTCTGTACGATGACATTGTGTTGGAAGGCGAGGCTGCATCCACACCATCTCCAAGGAGGTCTCCAACGCCGCTGCCAACACCTCCAAGGAGGTCTCCAACGCCTCCCCCGCCCCCGCCTACCAAGAAGCCTAGCAAGAGGCTAGCCCCGCAAATGAAGAACCAGTCCCCGCCGGCAAAGAAAGCCACCGTGAAACCAAGGGCTATTCCCAAAATAATATCTGAAGAGAAGGAAGAAGGAACTGATGCATATAAAAAAGATATGTCTAGATTCTATGACAAACTTAAAAAGAATCAAGAAGCAAGGAGAAACCCGGAGAAACCGTACTTCTTCGTAGCTCCAGATATTCTAAGAAAAAGGGTGGCTTCTTACCAGCAACAACAGCGGGAATCTCGTAAGCCGTCCAAATCAACGTTATCGGACTATGACCGCACTCTCACCAAGTTAATTGAGGCGGCACAGAAAAAGAAGCGGGCAAGGAAAGGAGTTGCCCAACTCGGACAACAAGCGCACCAATCAGTCCCCCCGCTAGTTGTTGGTAATGAATATGGTTCGAATTTAGGATTAATGCATCAGGCAAACATACCTCCGGATGTCGATTTGGATCACCTTGGTGAATTTATTGATGAGACTGGTCTCGACCTTTACCAGATGTTTGGTGATGGAAACTTTGAGAGTGCGGCGGAGGTTGATATTTGGAAGAAAAAAATTGTACTAGGCCAGAGTCTATACAACCCTCAAGCCTTATCTGATCTGGGGACGCAAATGTACCTGCTAAACAAGTGGTACATGCAGGCGTCTACCGGTGGAGACTTCTGCGTTGGTGTCAGAATTAGAGACGAACATTGGTTCCGTGGCGATGATGTTATGTATGTTGACTTTGCAGAATTTCATCAACTATGCCACCTGACCTCTCTGGACAAAGTTATCATTAGCTGCTATTGCCTGTAAGTAATAATTCTTTCGATCTATTATTAAACTCATCATATGTGTGTATATGCATATAAATTATCCTAACAAGTACTATATATATGCAGATTTACAATGACAGAGCTCAGAAAGGAAGGCTGCAATGAAATTGGTTTTGTTGATCCCCATATAGTATTCAAAGACCCAGTTACTCCAAAGACTAATTGGAAGTCTGAGTCAGAGAGTAACCTCATGAACTTCTTAGTGAACCAACGCCACAAGAAGGATATACTCTTTCCCTACAACTTCAGGTGAGTGTTAATAATGTCGATCATCCTTAATGGCTCATATGTTGATTCTAGTTAATTAATGAGTGTTATGCGTTATATCCTATAAACACATGCAGCAATCACTGGATATTGATGGACATCGATCTGGTGAAAAGTCACTTGATAATCTATGACTCGATGAGAAAACCACAACAAGACTACCAAGATATGATAGATATTATCCAGAGGTAATTTCGGTATCTCTAGCAACTATATATACACACAAACATGATGATTAACTATATCTGATGATGTGGCAAATTTTTTATTGGGCAGTGTTTGGAAAACCTTTATTGAGAAGCAACACATGGGAAAATGCAAAGCGCCACTGAATGTAATCCCTTTGAAAGTAAGTCCCCTAAATCGCATCATCTTTATTAATTAGACATATAGCTTTCACCGGATCACCAGATTGGATGACAAATCTTTTTCTCGTAAAGTGGTGTCTGAGGCAGGAACAGGGGAACAACTACTGTGGTTACTATGTTTGCAAGTTTATCAAGGTGGTCTCCCAAAGAACTCCTACAGAGAGACTCAAAGTACGTTAAAAATACACTATATATTCATTTAATTATTATTATTGATTGTGTTACTATGTCTTTATATATATATATGTACATATATTAATTTATTTTCCTTTAATTCAAACCTGTAGACTCGATGGTTGGAGGAAAAGGTCATACGGCAAGACCAAATCAAAGCAATTCAAGAGTCTATAGCCGGATTTTTTAATGAGCAGGTCATCGATTCCAAGGGTGAGTTCTACTTCGACCCAACACTGCCATGGAAGCCAAGCTAGAGGATGAGAGGAAACTTGTTATATCACAACAACTGTAATGCAATCTTTTTGTAATATATGCACATGAAATAATATAATGTAAAATACACATATGCATGCATGCATGTAAATATATATATGATGCATGCATGCATATATATATATATATATATATATATATATATATTTTTCTATGCTTGAATTGTGTGATTTAATACGTTCATTGTGCTTGAACCAAAACATACTATACGCGCGTATAAATGTATAATTAGCAGCGTACAATACGACTTCGAAAACCTATTTTGAAAAGAAAACAATAAAATGAAAAGAAAAGAAAAAAGGAAAAAAAACCTTTAGTCCCGGTTCGTATTACCAACTGGGACTAAAGGTGGCGGCCATCGTGGCATGTCAGGAGGCACCTTTAGTCCCGGTTGGTAATACGAACCGGGACTAAAGGTCCTCCTTTAGTCCCGGTTCCTGACCCAGGACTAAAGGACCCCCCTTTAGTCCCGGATGCTTGCTCCCGGGTGGGGAACCGGGACTAGAGGGGGTTCCCCACCGGGAGTAAAGCTCTGTTCTCTACTAGTGCTACATGTTCGTCCTACTGTTAGGGATGTTTTCAACTTTTAAAATTCGAGGTTAGATTTAATCTATTATTTTACTAACGAAAATCTTGTTTAATTCATAACTTCTTCGTTTTAGCTCCAATTTTTGTGATCTTCGCGTCTGTGTTCGTAGTGAGACGTAGTTTCATTATACAAACTTTTTATCTTGATTTTATACTAATTGGTGTACTGTTCTAATCTATAGCTTTTGTTTGCTATGCATGATTGCTTCTGAATGCTTGTATGTTGTTGTGATTATCGAGTATAGATAGTGAGCAATTCGTGGGTGAACAAGAGTACTACTTTGACGAGCAAGATCAGTAGGAGCACTTTGTTCATGGCAAGTATAGCATGGGATTATCCTTGATTCCTATCAACTTAAAAACATTTAATTCATGTTGCATGTGTTACCTTGATAGGGATTCTCTAGAATTGAACTTATACCTTGTCTCCGATGGGATATGCATTGGGTAGCTTTGCTAGTGCTCAATTAAACCTTGATCTTATAACTTGACTAATGGTATATGCAATAAATATTAAAATATGATTTTTTTAGCAACTTAGAAACACGGGGCTAGAGTATTTAGCCACTTTCTAAATGATCTAGATTCCTCTCCCTAAGGGCTTATCTATAAGTGATCATCCGGGACTTACAATATAGCTGTGAGGGCTACATGGCTCTGGCTTTAGCTCAGTATGAGGACCTTTTCTAGCTTGTTAGTGGTTACCTTTACTGGTGTAAGAATGGCTTGCCGAATCGGGTATAGTGCGGCCTCTGTCCCCATGTGTATAGGCTGCACGTCAATGTGCCATCAGGAAGGGGGGCTCTATATCTATTTGCTGAGTGAATCTAATGGCCCTAACTTGTTAGATGAACCTTTGAAAGGCTTCATAGTGAACCCTGCATGCTCACCTTGGAAGTATTTTGGGAGTAATTAACCCGGGCATATGGGTATTACGACTCATAGTGAAAGTGTACAACCTCTACATTGTGTAAAACTGGTATATCAGCCATGCTCATGGTCACGAACGGCCTTGGAACCCTTATGGAATAGATGATCACTAAGAATTATCTATTTGTGCTATTCATTATTCTTGTTTACATTGATCATGTGTTTACTACGGGATTAAAACAATTTGATGCTACTCTTATGCTAAAATTGTGACAATTAAAAGCTAAATGCTCATGAACCTATGTCAAACCTTTTGAGCCTCATGAACCCCATGTTATATTTGTTGAGTACGACATGTAGTTATGCTTGCTTTACTTTTTAAATCTTTGGAAAAATCTTGGATGGATACCAGATTGCTAGAGTTTGGAGAAATTAGGCTTGTGATCAACTAGTCAGTTGTCCCTGTGGAATTGGAGTCTTCACCCAAAGATCGGAGTTGTCTTTCCGCTGTTTGCTGTCTAAGGTTATATCATTTATACTAAGTACATTATATATTGAGCATTGTCTTTCGATATTACCCTTATTTGTAGCTATATGTGAGATTTGACTTCCTGGCTCACATATGGTGTATATCTGGTTTTGTTCTTAAAACAGGATGCGACAAAGTGGTATCAAAGCAATGCTGACTGTAGGACGCAAGCCTAGTAGAAACCGGTCATTCTAAGGTTTAGAAGTTGCTACAAAAACCCTTGCTCTATGAATCTTGATATTTTCGTCTCTACTATATCTCTACCCTTGCTATTCATTTCTACCTTGGTGCTTATTCTAAAGTCTTTGTTCTTATCTTCACCCCTTATTTGATATGCTTTTAGAACTGTCTTTCATCACCTTCTGGCGTAATCTGAAGATGAGTCTTAGGATTGTTACCCCTAGTACAACGAGTACGATAGTATCGCAAGTTGAGTCAATGATTGAATTATGAACCTTTAGTGCTTTGTTGAATTGTCATTATGCTTATGCTTGTTTGAAATCTTTGTAATGATTGCAATGATCTTGTGGGGTTTGATCATAATTTCATTTAGTTTATAGGCCTAAGGTATAAGGATTAATGGAATAAATAGTTGGGTTATAGTTTTCTTCTCTTTTCCCTATCCTGCCTTTCAGAGCAGCCTGCCCTCTTCAGCTTTTATCTCTCTTTTTTTGGAAGACCAAAAAATCATAGAAAAATTCTGTACAACAGTAGACTTCAACATCTTTCTTTGAACACAAGAACTACCCTGTTAGCTATGTTGGTTATGGAATTACGAAAATCACAAGACGATGCAACTGTGCTGTCTAAAACCTAGAGCAGTTTCTATTGTGCACTATTTTTGACTACTTGAACTGCATAATTTGGAAAAGTGTTCTATAAGAAAGTTGTGGAGAATTTTATAAGCTTTCCAACGGTATAAGCTACAACTTCATTGGATTAACAGAATGAGAGTTACAGGTGGTTTACTATGCTGCTATTTTTATGCTCCCGAGGAATTTCAGATTTCTTGTTATTGCCCATACACGAGAGTATCATTGGGATATCAGAACGTCTTGATACTAGTTAGCTCATCTGGAAGAAGGTGCAAGCTACCCTTTTTGTGTCCCCTAGTTGATCTTTTCTTTCGGGGGGTAGCCAAAGTGAAGGTGGTTTTGTAGATTCTAGCTCTCACTGGGAAGGAATCCTACCAATTCTAATCCACCGCCATCAAATTCTCCATCTATAGAGCAAGCTTTGATGACACAGACTCAGTTATTACAGATTATTTCTCAAAGTGTGTTGAACAACCCACATCAAGCGCCACCTATTGACAAGCATGTTGAATTTAAGAAGGGTCAGAATACTTAAGGTGCCATATGAAGTTCAGTTATGCTCTCTAGCTCTCATTTGGAAGAATCGATTAATCTGATAAGAAGGATGGTACCCAGAGGATGTGTGTTGATTATCGGTCACTAAATGAGGTTACTATCAAGAACAAGTATCCGCTACCTAGAATTGATGACTTGTTTGATTAGTTGAGAGGTGCTTGTATTTTCTCTAAGATTGATCTCTATTCTGGTTATTATCAGTTAAAGATTCATGCAGCTGACATTCCCAAGACAACTTTTACTACGAGGTATGGTTTGTATGAGTACACTGTTATGTCCTTTGGTTTGACCAATGCACCTGAATACTTTATGTACTTAATGAATAAGGTGTTCATGGAGTTTTTGGATAAGTTTGTGGTGATATTTATCGATGATATACTAGTATTCTCCAAAACAGAAGAAGAACACGCTGAACATCTAAGGTTGGTCTTGCAAAAGCTCGAAGAACACAAGTTGTATGCCAAGCGAAGCAAGTGTAAGTTTTGGATGAAGGAAGTTTTTTTCCTAGGCCATGTTGTCTCTAATGGTGGAAGTAGCAGTAGATCCAAGCAAGGTGAGAGATGTGTTGAATTGGAAACCACCAACCAATGTGGGACAGATTTGTAGTTTCTTGGGATTGGCTGGATACTATAGAAGGTTCATAGAAGGTCTCTCTAAACTTGCCAAGCCAATGACAGCTCTGTTGGAGAAAAATGTTAAGTTTATGTGGTCAGAAAAGTGCCAGGCTAACTTTGAGGAATGGAAGAAGAGGTTGACTACCGCCCTAGTGTTGGTTTTGCCAGATTTGAGCAAGAACTTTTCTATCTATTGTGATGCATCTCGTCAAGGTCTCGGATGTGTTCTGATGCAAGTAGGAAGAGTTGTGGCCTATGCATCCCGACAATTGAGAAAGCATGAGCTAAACTATCCTACTCATGATTTGGAATTGATAGCAGTGGTTCATGCTCTAAAAATATGGAGGCACTATCTTATCAGATATAAGAGTGACATCTATACTGATCACAAGAGTCTAAAGTACATTTTCACTCAGACGGATCTAAATATGAGACAGCGTCGATGGTTGGAGTTGATTAAGGATTACGATCTGGAAGTACACTATCATCCTAGAAAGGCAAATGTTGTTGCCTGATGCTCTTAGCAGGAAGAGTTACACCAAGGAGGTACAAGTGGCAGCTATGTCAAGTGAGTTGTGTGCTGAATTTGAGCGACTAAACTTGGGTTTCGTCATTAATGTAGTAGAGTTGGTGTTAGAGCCTACACTGGAGCAAGAAATACATAAGAGCCAGTTATAGGATGCGAAGTTGAAAGAGGATAGCGGAGAACATAGTGATTGGCAAGGCACCAGGATTCCATATGGATGATAATGGAACTCTGTGGTTTGGGAAAAGACTATGTGTGCTTGAGAATAAGGCTATACGGGATGCAATTCTTCGTGAGGCACATGAGTCTGCTTACTCTATTCACCCTGGAAGTACCAAGATGTACTTGGATCTGAAAGAGAAGTATTGGTGGTATGGACTGAAGAGAGATGTTGCTAAGTATGTTGCTATATGCGATACCTATCAAAGAGTCAAAGCTGAACATCAAAGACCTATAGGATTATTACAACCAATGAAGATACCTGAGTGGAAGTGGGAAGAAGTTGGTATGGATTTTATTGTTGGGTTACCACGCACTCATAGAGGTTATGATTCAATATGGGTGATAGTGGATCAGGTTAACTAAAGTTGCTCACTTTATACCGGTCAAGACTCATTATAAAGGACCTGAAGTTGGCCCAATTATATATGGAGAGGATAGTGTGTCTACATGGAGTTCCCAAGAAAATTAGTGTCTGATCGGGGTACTCAAATTACATCTCATTTTTGGCAGCAAGTAGATAGTTCGTTAGGAACAAAGTTGAATTTTAGTACAACATATCATCCTCAGATAGATGGACAAACTGAGAGAACTAATCAGATATTAGAAGACATGTTGAGAGCTTGTGCATTGCAGTATGGTACAAGTTAGGGACAAGAGTTTGCCTTATGCAGAGTTCTCGTATAACAATAGTTATCAGAAGAGTCTTCAATATAGGCACCTTTCGAAGCTTTGTATAGACAAAAGTGTAGAACCCCTGTTGTTTTGGAATCATGACGGGAGAAACTCAAGTGTTCGGATCCGGATGTTTTAAGAGACGCACAAGTAGCAAGTAAGGATGATTAGGGATAACTTGAGAGTGGCACAGTCTTGACAGAAGAGTTTTGCTGACACTTAGAGGAGAGAATTGGTTTTTGAAGTCAGAGATTATGTTTAGTTGAAGGTGTCACCAATGAGAAGTGTGAGAAGGTTTAATATGAAAGGAAAGCTAGCACCAAGGTATATTGGGCCTTTTAAGATTTTGGAGAGACGTGAAGTAGCTTTTCAGTTGGAATTGCTTGAGAGTTTGTTAGGTGTACACGATATGTTCCATATGTCTCAATTAAAGAAGTATTTGCATGTACCAGAGGAGCAGATACCGTTAGAAGAGCTTACAGTTAAGGAAGATCTCACTTATGAGGAATTTCTGGTAAAGATTTTGGAGACGGCATAAAGAGTTACAAGGAGCCGAGTTATAAAGATGTGTAAGGTTCAGTGGAATCGGTATACAGAAGATGAGGCTACTTAAAAAAGAGAAGAAGATTTGAGGAAAGCCTACCCATGGCTTTTTGAGTAAGCATCGTCCGAATCTCGAGGACGAGATTCATTTTAAGGGGGGTAGAATTGTAACACCCTAAAATTTGCAACATTTTGAAAATAGGTGAATTGGATTTATTTATGAATTAGTGTGAGCAAGCAACTTAGAAAAATAATAATAATAAATTTTATCAAATTAAAATCAACTATAAGGTCTACATTTATGCTTATGCATTCATGCTGCTGCATATAATTTTTGTATTGTGTGGTTTGAAATCAAATTTCAAACTGATTTGAATTTATATTCGAAATTGGTTTTGAAAATTAGTTTAGAACAAGAAAAGGAAAACTCTCTCCCTCTCTCATTTTCGGCCTGTTGGCCCAGTCAGCCTGTTCTCCTCCATAGGCCTAGCCATCCCTCTCCCGCTCTTGGGCCGCTCTGCTCGACCTTCCATCTCCCGCGCCCTGCTCTTGTACTAGGCCCAGCCACATAGCCATCTCTTTCTCTCCTGTGGCCTAGCCCAACGTAGCCCAGCACAGCCACCCGTGCTCTCTCCTCTCGCTGACATGTTGGGGCTGCATGTTAGGGTTATCTCCTTCCTTTGCTCGTGTCCAGCACGGACACTGCCGACGCCGCCGATTCTGCCTTCGCCATGCCACGTCTTGGCGTGCTGCCCACTTTGCCCCGATTCCCCATAAATAGCGCCTGACCCCGCACCACCACCTTCCTATCTCGCCCCAATGCAGCTGCCTCGCATAGAGCTAGCAGCAGCGTAGCCGTAGCCCTTGAAGCGAGCTGCCACCGTCGAATTCACCGATTCACCGTTCCTTCGCTGTCGCAACCGCAACCCCGAGCTCTGCGAGAAGGTAGGGAAACCCTAGGTGCTTCTCTTTCTTTCTCCCTTGCACTCTGTTCTCTTACCCGCATCGCCAAAGTGCCGCCGGTGGACATGGGCCGCTACCACGTGCACCGTGTCGTTTCCGCGCCGCCACAACCGCATCCAAACCCTCCATTGAGTTCGAATTGAGCTTCTATTGCTTCCCGACCTCTTCCTTTGCCAAACGTGGCTGGAACATCGAAACCGATAGCTCTAGGGAGGTCCCGTCAATGGTGCCGCCATCAGGGCTCGCTGTCATCCTCGCCAGCCGTTTCACCTCCCCTCTGGTCTGATCTGCGCCATCCGATTCTAATCCAACATTCCAAATCTTAAGATACCCCTTCGTCTGTCGTTTTGCAAAAAGGCCCTTACAATTATTTGGATCTTAACCCGTCGTCCCAGCATTTATTCAAAAGAGCCCCTGTATTTCTTTGTTTTCATGCCCACAGTCCCTGTTTCGGTTTAAAATCAGATTTTAATTATTTTAATTTAAAAAATGAAGTTTCATCTATTTAGAAAACTACCACTACCTTCTGTAGGCTATAAAATCTTCGTTTTAACTCCGATTTGATCTGTTCAACTTGCGTTAGGTTCGTAATTCCATAATCTACATGTTCATCCTACTGTTAGGCATGTTTTCAACTTTTAAAATTTGAGGTTAGATTTAATCTATTATTTTACTAAAGGAAATCTTGTTTAATTCATAACATCTTCGTTTTAGCTACGATTTTTGTGATCTTCACGTTTGTGTGTTTGTAGTGAGACGTAGTTTTGTTTTACAAACTTTTCATCTTGATTTTATGCTGATTGGTATATGTTCTAATCTATAGCTTTTGTTTGCTATGCATGATTGCTTCTGGATGCTTGTATGTTGCTGTGATTATCGAGTATAGACGATGAGCAATTCGTGGGTGAACAAGAGTACTACTTTGATGAGCAGGATCCACAGGAGCAATTTGTTCAAGGCAAGTATAGCATGGGATTATCCTTGATTCCTACCAACTTTAAAACATTTAATTCATGTTGCATGTGTTACCTTGATAGGGATTTCCTAGAATTGAACTTATACCTTGTCTCCTATGAGATATGCATTGGGTAGCTTTGCTAGTGCTCAATTAAACCATGATCTTGTAACTTGACTAATGGTATATGCAATAAACATTAAAATATGATTTTTTAGCAACCTGGAAACAGGGGGCTAGGGGTATTTAGCTACTTTCTAAATGATCTAGATTTCTCTCCCTAAGGACTTATCTGTAAGTGATCATCCAGACTTACAGTACGGCTGTGAGGGCTACATGACTCTGACTTTAACTCAGTATGAGGACCTTTTCTAGCTTGTTAGTGGTTACCTTTATTGGCATAAGAATGGCTTGCCTAGGCATATGGGTGTCACGACTCAAAGTGAAAGTATACAACCTCTGCAGAGTGTAAAACTGGTATATCAGCCGTGCTCACAGTCACGAGCGGCCTTAGAACCTTATGGAATAGATGATCATTAAGAATTATTTGTTTATGCTATTTATTATTCTTGTTTACATTGATCATGTGTTTACTACTGGATTAAAACAACTTGATGTTACTCTTATGCTAAAATTGTGACAATTAAAAGCTAAATATCGTTGAACCTATGTCAAGCCTTTTGAGCTTTATGAACCCCATGTTATATTTGTTGAGTACGACATGTACTTACGCTTGCTTTACTTTTTAAATCTTTGGAAAAAATCCCAGATAGGTACCAGATTGCTAGAGTTTGAAGAAATTAGGCTTGTGATCAACCAGTCAGTTGTTCCCTATGGAATTGGAGTCTTCACCCAAAGATTAGAGTTGTCTTTCCACTGTTTGCTGTATAAGGTTATATCCTTTATACTAAGTACGTTATATATTGAGTATTGTCTTTCGATATTACCCTTATTTGTAGCTATATGTGAGATTTGACTTCCTGGGCTCACATATGATGTATATCTGGTTTTGTTCTTAAAACCGGGTGCCACAATGGAGTTGATCTAAGATTACTTCCTCCTTTCTTCTCATTCATGCAACTATATTCCATCACATAGATTAAGTAAACATGTATACATCAAATAACTATTTACTTTAATATCTTATCAAGTGCAGTCAATTTTTTACTAACAAAACAGATAGCAATGATAGACAATTTTAAGTTGTATCGATACTCCGTGTTAATTGATTTCATAAGTTGTTATCTTATATATATGTTTATACATTTTGATAGAAATATTATGTTATATCAATATAAATTTAATTTAAGCACTATATGTTTTATAAAGCAATATTACTACACATATCAATTTTTGATGTAACAAATTTAGCATCTTGAGTGTCACTGGTGCAAGTTGAAATGACTAGTTAAGCCATTCTAAGAACTAATAACAAGATAGCCTTGGACATAGAATATTTTCTTAATAAAATAAAAAATAAAAATTTTGAATAAAATATGCACAAGCAAGAGTTTGAACTTAACCTGTGTATTAAAAATTTAAAACTATACTAAAATTTGAAAACTTAAATATAGATTCATGATGTCATAGAATGGATGCAACAAGATCTTATATCACTTAAGCTTAGGATCGAAGTAAATACATATCATGCTAGGAAAAAAGATAAATTCTAAAAGTTCTAACCGGAGTTCCCCAATTAATAGATCCTCCATGTTAAGTCTCATAAGACCTACTATAGTAAAAAACAAATAAATTCTCACAAAAATCAGAAACATCTAACCACCAATGGATTAGACTCCAATAACAATTCATAATAATAGCCATTCAATCTATTATTGTTTATAGACAGTTACCGACATCTAACTTTATGATTGGGTAAATCAGGATAGATAATCTAGTTACCCACGAGCTATTATGATACATAATCTACTAACTCCTAAATTTGCATCTAATTACCCACTGTCTATTATGATAGGTAATCTACGTAACCCCTTAAATTTGCATCTAAATCACCACTTTTGTCATTATTAAAAAAACTAAAATATCCACTCAAATCTACATCTAAATTATTAATATTCTATCATAAAAATATTTAAATAACCGTAAAACATAATTCCTATGTTACCTATTTCTATTAATATTAGGATCTTAAAATTTGATCAAAGTAAACATACATGTTGTACCATCATGCCAATCAAGTACATATGCATACATGAGTGATAAATATATATGATACGTTCATGCAAGTTAAGAAAAATAATTCCTTAATGACACATATACTAACAATTAATAACAAATCATTTAACATTATACTATTAATAGCCATGATATCTAATTTATATAAGTTGTTATTTTAGACATATTTTCATATTTTAACAAAAAAAATAGCCTGGCATATGTATATTGATAGTGTGCACACATACTTTCTTGAGAAGAAAATTCAAATATCTTGAGAAGGGGGATTTTGTTTAGTACAACCCATAGGCCGTTATTTGTTCCTGGCTTTTGAGATCCGTTTAGACTGAACCATCATTATAAGCTTAAATATTAATAGCCTATTGAGGTTAGCACTGTTACCGCATCATAGATCTCACTTGAAGCTCTATCATCGATCTTATGTGACGTGATGCATGTTTTCAATGACTATTTATGCTATCGTAGTACTTAATTAAGAGTGCAGTCTACAATATCAAATCCTTAGTTTTAAAAACTTTAAAAGGATATAATAAGCACAAGAACTTCAACTTGACTTGATAAAAAATCTATAGCATTTAGTAAGATAAACTTGAAGAGAAAAAACAAAATTTAGATTCACGACAGCATAAGATAAGAGCCATCATAGTTTAAGATAAGGTTTAAACTAAATGCATATTGATGATATACAATTTGTTGTGCAAAGAAAAAACTATGGATATGGATATAAAACATATAGGTCAGTAATTGTTAAGTTTATCGGAACTGTATAGATACTACAAAGTATTTGTTATGCCTACTATTTTAGAAAATAAGTAAAGAAAAAAGCAGTATTGAACAATAATCGATGCTTTTATATCTCCTAAATTCTAGCCTATGCGGAGCACGGGTTTGATAGACTAGTGATACTAATTTGGTTTCATGTATGTGTGTGCCCTTTTCATAAATTTTGCTGAACTTAAAAAAAAACTTAAAACAACTTTGGAAGATTGGACCTGAGTAAAATGAACCTTTGCATTCAACCATAAAGCCAATTGTCTTACATTCAACTTTGGTTGTCCGTCATTCGGTGGTCTCTTTGTTTGTTCCTCATCCCTTTCCTTTTACCTTTCCCCTTTGTCGTCCTGTCCTATTGTCAGCCGCAGGCCCGCATTCCACATGCTCTGTGGCATGCAAGCATATGTGTTACCTTGTAGCCTTCCAGGTGTTCTTCGTGCTCAACTAGAACAATGCACGCTTTAGTTCTTTTGCAGATTTTACTTTTGGGGACATGCATATCTACGTATCTCGATACAAACGCTATTCCATTTGTGCTCTACACAAAAGATGGCGATGCACATCCTCCTCTCCCATGTGGAAAGCCAGAGGGTCAGTTCGGTCCATATAGCAAAGCACCAGGTTCCCTCCTATTCCTTGTACCATACGTATCGAACACAAACCCCCCGGAATACAAGCGTATGTGTTAGGCATGTCGGATCATTGATGCAACAAACACCACTGTTACCGCCAGCTTTTTAAGAGACGATTGTAGATGCTTTGTAGAGGCGACGGGCTCGGACGTCTCTACGCTTTAGAAATAAGTGATTTATAGAGACGGCTGCAAGGTGGCCCCTAGAAATAAGATTTGTATGTACGGATGGTAACAACAGCCGTCCTTACAAATTGTTTTTTAGAAATCATCCAAAAATCATAAATCAGCAAAAAATAGCAAAAAATTATTAAATCTGGAGAGGCACCATCAAGAAGCCACTGGCGCGTGATCTTTTTCCTATGCAATTCACGTATGGTCTCAGCCTTTAAAGTCACAAGTCATGTGATAGTATTTCAACCCGCGACCACACAGGCCTCACGCGTAGCTGCCCTAACCATGCCACCCATAAGTCACTTACATTCATCTTGTATTCACTTTATCTTATTTTGAAATAAGTATTTTTGGGAGCCTAAACGAATCAAATGAAAAATTTATAAACTACAAAGCTCTATGAGAAATACAACTTGGATTTTGGGCGGTTCTCCATCCAAAGTCGTAGGGAAAATTTGAATTTCAAATGTGAGAAATTCAAACATATTTTTTCTTAGATAAATGATTTTAAATGGAAAGGTTATTAACTACAATGTTTTATATCTTTTTGAGATATATAATTTTTGTTTTGGTCATTTCTCCATACGATGTCGTTTGGAAAATTCAAAAATTTTGAATTTCAAAATGTGGAAACTTCAAATAGAATTTGCTGAATCCAAATGATTTCAAATGAAAAAGTTGTCAATTAAAATTGTAGATCTCAATGTCACATACAACTTTCATATAAAGTTTGTCTTCATCCGACTTCGTTTGAAAAAAGTTAAAAAAATTTATTGTGTTGCACCTATTTTTATAGATGGTTGTAGATCCAAATGCCTTTACAAATTAATTTTTAGTGGCGACTCTAGATCCAGGCAGCTGGATCGGATCCAGAGCCGCCTCTAAAGATAAGGGCACTTGTAGAGGCGACTGAAAATACCAGCTGCCTATAAATGCATTTCTAGAGGCGGCTCATTTCAAAAACTATTTTTGGAAGCCTTTGTAGATTGAGCTATCTCTATTTTTTTTAAAAAAAAAAGATGTCTCTACAAATAGTTTTTTAGTAGTGCGATGCCTTCTTGTTTATCATCCTTAATTAGGAAAAATGGATGCATTTGTTTGTTGTGCGACTTTTTACTTTTGTGGGCATGCACATGTACCTTTATCAACACACACGCTATTCTATTCGTGTTCTACGCAAGAACGGCGATGCTACGAGTCTCTGGATCAGTTTTTGTGCCTGTGTTGAGGCACGTAAAACACCATTTTTGTGAACCACATTCTGATGACTAAACGAGGTGATGACGATCAATCTTATATATGTACGTATTTAGTGCTAACACCTCACTTTCCGTGCGTTTCGGTGCATCAACTTATTTTCTTGAAACATGCTAAAAGACCGATAGAATGTCCTTGCAAGAGGATTAGCAATTAATCGTACGTTCCTTTAGTGAAAACTGAATGAAAAAGATAAATCATTGGAATCTTTCTATTGCTAGTTGGATGCCTATAGAGCCTCCATGTTAATCTTCACGAGATTGTCGCCAACCTCAGGCTCAAGAAATACGATATGGTAGCTAGTTGATGGAATTGGTAGCTAGTTGTTTGAGTTTCAGATCCAAGACAAGACGAAAACGTTACAGACTTCTCTCAGGCTCTCATCATGCTCTTGTTAGGTGCGCCTTGCCTAGTGGATCTAAATCCAGTCCAGCCCAAGTATCCGTGCATTGGGCTTCTTCTAGAGCCGACTGGATTCCGGCCTCTCTGGTCCAGCTTCGTCGTCTTCGGTTGCGGAGACGCTCACAGGTGCACAGATCTGGTCGGTGACAGAGATGTGTTAGGAAAAAAAAATTAAATTCTGCTCAAAAAAAGGAAAAAAATTAAATCATAAAATCATATTCATCTAACCATCTATTAAACAAATTCTAGTCATCATTATCAATAAGAGTCATCATTTTTGTGTTTCATCATTTTTGTTGTTGTTGTTGTTGTTGTTGTTATAAAAGTAATCCTATCGTGATCAAAATTACCCACCATTCCCATTATGTAAAATAATATGAAGTAACCACCAAATACTCATATAAATTACCCATATGTGTTATTATGGAAAATAATATACCTAATTTTACATCTAATTTAGCCACTCCACATGTCACTAGTACGGAAACTATTTTTTACTTGGTGTTAAAATCAGTTTCTAGCAATTGATTTTTACCACTATCTAGTGTGAACATTATTAAAAAAAACCCCACACTTTATCGGTCCAACACTACAGGGACTTTAAAACCAATAGTAGGAGTATCACTGCTAGTTTGCAAAAAGAATAGATTTTGAAACAGTCCATATGATGCAAAGATGGACTTGAGCTAAGCTAAGATGAAGGTCGAAGAATCAACACCTCAAATGAAAATCAATGAGGAGCATTGGAGACCATATAACACAAGCAAGAAGCTGAAAGCATCAACAAAAAGTAGCCCAGACAAAAACACCTAAAAGAAACAAGACTCTGGTTGCACCGGACTGCTCAAAAAAGTGACATGAAGAAATCCGGTTGGACCGGGTCGATGCCCAAGTTCAAGATTTGTACCACATACTTCTGGTGTAGCACCAGAGTTACTATCACAACCCAACAGTCGTTCCAATTTTAAACTTTTTTAAAAAAAACTTAGAAGCTCTAACTCCTACCCATCACCCTCTTTGTCTATGACGTGGACCCTTGTCAACCGCCCATAATCCATCTAGATTACAACTTTCATGTTGATCATGGCCCATGACATCTCTCATGCAATGAATACCCTCTTAACATGGTGGATGTCACCCAACCTAGTTTCGGACCCCAAGGACCATGGTTTTAGCTAACGACCCTTATAGACATCTCAAAACGACCCAAGTCAACTCGATCGATTGCTTTAGGTCAAAATCCTAGAGATATCGCCTAAAAGTTTCTCTCTAAGCTCTAATGGTATTTACCAACTCTTATGGATAATGCTCAAACCCCAATCTCGATTCCCCCCGTCTTAATCAAAAAATTTCAGATCTCCTCATGATCACTCAGAATGTTCAGAAGTGCCCTAGACTGTTCTAGAAATCAAGTGAAACCCCAGTTGACCAATAACACTCTAGAGTAAACAAGGTTCTGCTAGACTGTCTGCCTGATCTAACAAACTGTCCGCCAGAACACTTATGAAGTAGACATGCACCTGGATGAGTTGTCCTTCTCTCTCTCTCCCCATGACCCAACATGTCAGTTCAGCCTAACACCTCTAAGTCATAAGATCAAGTCCCTCTTCTCAGCACTCACCTACTCTCATCCATCCATCTCTCTCTCTCTCAAGAAAGGAAAGGCCAAGAACTAGAGAGAGAAAGAGAAGAAGCAAAAAATGGAGAAAGAAGAATAAGAGAAGAGATTCAAACCAAGGGCTAGGCCAACATCAACAAGAGAAGAAAATGAAGCTCATTTCTTCTCTACCTCCATTACTATTGTGAGTACAAGAAATCTTTTATTTCTTTTCTGAAATACAAATCCCCACCCTAATCCTTTCTTTCACCTTGCATGTTGTCAGGATCAACGCCCTCTTAAGTGAGTACCCAAGATGATAGTCCCCTAGGGGCTATTAAATTGGACACATCCCTTAATCGGTCATCTTGGTACATCTCCCATATGATGTACTATAAAGCCGGCCTTCATTCAGGATCAGCCAGAGAGAGAATACATCACAACCATGCATAGGTTACCTTACAAGTTCAAGTACTTAAGTTTACAAGCCATGGTTCACAAACTTAGTTCATAACACATATTCACACATCACATGTTCACATAGAAGTCTAGCGGAAGTCTTTAAATATAACATAGTTTATGATAACTGATGCATGGGTGTGCCACATCCACACATCTACGAAACATGAACCCCTTCACCACTCCTAATCCAGCGGGGACTCGGGAGCGTAGAACAAACCATGTATAGGAGCCACATTACCTGCAAAATCAAGATCATACAGGGTGCGTACTCAATTGTACTCCGTAGGACTTACCCAATATAGTACACAAGGATTATGCATTTTGGTAGTAGCAAGGAATGCGTTATTTTGCATAAAAGCATTTGAATCATAAATAACAAATGTGATCTATGAACTTAGCAGTTGCAAGCATAGCATAGGTAAATGAATTAAGCAATTAGCAAGTTGGAGCTCGATCTTCCACGAGTTCTGAAATCCAAACCAACTCTAGTCCGCATCTAGAAGTTAGAACTTATTGCTTTCCAATAAACTCTACAGAGGGGTACAAATGAACCCAACCAGAAACAAGGGATATCGCTCATCTGACCCATCGGTACATAAGGGATACCTCGATGTCTCAACCTTTCCCTAACTAGCGCCACCTTCTTGCCAGTTTTATGAACAAATCGGTCGCAATTAGTTACTTGGCTTATCACTCCCATAAATGACAAGTGGTCTATACAATTTTATGTTCATAACTCGCTACCACAGATACACGGTCCTTAATTGGTTAGCGAGCTATGCCATTTAAGAATCACCCCCTTCTTGCCATGACCCAACCCCTCGCCGACCATTCAACATCACCATTGGTCAAGTTTAAGATCATTCTCCATTAATGTTGCTTAGTGGACAAGCATACCTAACATCGCGCGAGTAATGAGAAACCCATCATTAGCTTGACTCTAGGATCTAAGCATACTAAGCATGAATTAATAAAGAAATTCAAGCAATAGTTGAGTGTTGTGGCATCAACAAGGTGTGATAGCTCAAAGAGGTAACTCATGGTTGATCTAGTCATATAGTAACTTATCAATGCAATAGATAACCATAGTTCATTATGCATTTTGCAAAAACATAGGGATGCATAGGGGCCTGCCTTGAGCGTCGTCGTTTGGATCATCAGGATCTATCGCTTGAGGGTCTTCCTCAACCACGGCCTCCTCGTGAGTCTCATCACCTATATATGCATGATGCTTGATAACTACAATGCATAAAGTAAATGATATGACATGATATGTAATGATGTTACTTCATTAACATTTGATAATAGGGACAATTGTCTGTTGGACATCTAAAGTGATGGTCCTTTGCTGGCGGACACCCAATTTGGAGTATTTTGCTATAGGACTGTAACACCCAAACTTTTTCATTCTTTTAAATAAGTAAATTTGATTTATTATGTTATTAAGTGTGCATTCAATTGTAGGAAATTAATAATTTTTTTGGCGAATTAAAATCAATTATAAGATTTAAAACTTTTGAATGCATACATGCTGCTGCATTATTTATTCATGTGATGATTGTTCTTAAATTAGTGTTCAAATGAGTTCAAAAATAATTTGAAAATGCTTTTGGGAAAGTTTGTTGGAAAATAAAAAGGAAAATGAATATCTCCACTCCCTTCCTCGGTTTCGGCCTGCATGGCCTTTTTCCCGCGTGGCCCGTTCACCCTTCTCTCCTCTTCCCCGCTCGTCCCGCCAGCCGCTCGGCCCGCCAGCCGCCGGCCTAGCCGCGCGCCCCAGCTACTCGGCCCAACTCCGCGCCAGCCCAGCTTGAGCCAGACAACCGCCCGTGCTCTGGCCCAGCTCGGCCAAGCAACCGCCGGCCCAGCACCGCGCGCCTGCTTCCCGCGCCCAGCCGCTGACAGCCCGACCCCGCCCGTCAGCGCGTCCCCCACCTCTGCCCCGCGCCCTCGGAACCGCCCGGCCATGTCGCAGGCCGCAACCGTCGCCCCACTCCGCATCGTGGGCGCGTCGCCCGCTCCTCGGCCTCGTTTTAAAGGAGCCGGACCCCCCGCGTGCATCCGGCTGCCTCCCTGCTCTCGTTTTCACGCTCGCCAAGCACCGAGGAACCGCAGCCGCCGCTGCCGGGATGTCCGAGCTCCAACGACCGCCCCTCCGCGCGGACAGCTTCCTCCGAGCCGCCTCCGCTCCGGCTTTCACCGCGGTGAGACTCGCCGTACTCTCCCCTCTCCTCCCATGCTCTTCTTTTCTCGTTTTTTTGGCTTCCCGCGCCTTGGCCGCAAGCTCCGTGGGCCATGGTCGCCGGCCATGGCGGCCACCGCGATTGCCGCCGTTCCCGGCCGCCAAAACGGCATAGCCGTGACCCCCTTCTCCCCCCGAGCTCTCGGGTGCCCTCGGTTTCCCGTTTGGCGAACCCTAGCCCCCCTAACCGAGCTCGCCGGCGTGTTCTTTGCCGCCGGCCATGGCTAAGCCTCGCTGGAGTCACTGTTCCGGCCGGCCATCTCTTCTTCTCTCTCCCCGGATCGATTTCTGGCCGTTCTTTTCAAATCCGATGGCTCACGTTAGAAGATACCCCTTCGCGGGTGATTATGCTAAAGAGCCCCTCGGTTTTCAGAAAATAGAACCCGCAGTCCAAGGCGTAATTCCCCGAATGCGCAATCCCGTTTGGAAAGCGTAAACTTCACTGTTTAAGTCAAAAGTACGCTTTCAGTATTTACAGAAATGCCATTTGAACTGTTTCGCTTATAAAATTGTCGTTTTAGCTCCGAATTGATCCATTCAAATCGCGTTAGCTTCGTAATTTCATAAGCTACATGTTGGAGCTACTGTTAGTCAAGTTTGTAACTTTTTAATTTCATGATTAGATTTAATTAAATATAGGACTATAGGAAAACCCGTTTAAATCATAACTTTCGCATTTTAGCTCCGTTTTTCGTGAACTTCGCGTTGACGTGATCGTAGCGAGACGTAGATTAGTTTTACAAATATTTTATCTTGATTTCAATACTGTTGGTGTACTGTTCTAATGATAGGAATGTTTGCTTTGCATGAATGCTTTTGGAATGTTGTATGTTGCCATGTTGGTCGCGTTCAGACGGTGAGGAAAACGTTGGAGACCAAGAACTCTTCGACGACCAGCAGGACCAGCACGAGTTTGTGAACCAAGGCAAGTATAACATGGGCCTTCCTTGATGTCCTATTTCACTTTAAGCAATTACTCATTTGCATGTGTCTAATTTAGATACCCGTAAGGACATCCTAGTGATTGTTATCATGTTCCTTGTCTCCTATGGGTTAAATGCATATGGGTAGATTGCTAGTGCTCTAACTGAACTTGATATACATATTGATGAATGATACTATGGAACAAAGAGAGTAACATGAATTATAACAACTGTTCCATAGGGCGAAAGTGCAAATGACCTTTGTTCATGTTGCTCCCGGCCCTCCATAAGGACTTATCTGTCGGCAAAAGCTAGGACTGACAGTGCAACCCGGAGAGTCATATGGCTCTGACTTTAGCTCAGTAATAGGACCTTTCCTAGCTGGTTAGAGGTTACCTTTTTGGCGCAAATGGGGCTTGCCACTTTGGGTATAGGGCTGCCTCTGTTCCTATGAGTATAGCCGCGGCGGATTTGTGCCATAGGAAAGGGGGGTCCCTACATCTGCCTGCCAAGGAAACCTAGCGGCCCTAACTTGTTAGGGAAACCTATGAAATGGCTTCATAGTGTACCCTGCCCGCTCACCTTGGTAGTGACATGGGAGTAATTAACCCGGGCATATGGGGATCACGATTCGCGGTGAATGTGCACCACCTCTGCAGAGGGTAACAAACTGTTATAACAGCCGTGCTCACGGTTACGAGCGGCCCGGAAAACTCACAGAATAACTGGTTACTTGATGATGATCATTTAAGTTGTTCTATGATGAAATATGGTAAACCTGACCTTGATATATGTTCTTATGGGAATTAAATGGGAGCTTAAGCATAACTTGATAATACTTGAGAATAAAAGTTTGACCTATTAAAAATGCTAACTGCAGTAAACCAGAGTCTATCCTTCTTGAGCTTCATAATCCCATGTTAGCTTGCTAAGTATGGAATGTACTTACACTTGTTTATTTTCTTTACTTGGATAAAAATCCCGGATGGGTAACAGATGACAACGGGTATGAGGATTTCTCGGAGGATTATTAGGCTTGTGGTCAACCAGTTGACCTTCCCTGTGATGATGGCCACGAGAGTTTATTATCTTTTTATTATTCCGCTGTGATGTATAAGACTAAGTTTTACTATAACTCTGATGTATGATGACACCGTGATGATACTATATGTAATTTGTCAGCTTGTGTGTGTGATTGATTCCGGGGCACACACGAGTTTTGTGCATTCAATTTTATCCTTAAAATTGGGTGTGACAAATTGGTATCAGAGCCGTGTTGACTGTAGGACGCAAGCCTAGTTAGAAAAAGATCGTTTTAGCATCTTTGCTCCTCTGGTTTCTTGCTTACTGACTTATTCTTGTTATTTTATTAAAACATTTATGCTTTTCATACCTTAATCTATTATTTAAAATTGTTGATTCTAATTTCTATCTCACTTTAAATCTATAGATGTCTCATAATTCGAAGACCGCTCGACTCAGCACCGCCGGCTATCGTGCCATGTTCACCCCGCGTGCCCCACCGACAGAGAGGGAGATTGTGATCATCTCCGATGACGAGGAGATGGCTACACTGATGCCTACACCTACTCCTACACCAGTCACCGTGCCCGTCTACCCTGTGGTAGCTACACCTGAGGAGTCGACGGCTACTTCCCCTACACCTGCACCCTCCCCAGCTGCCCCCGTGGAGGACGATGAGATTGGCTGGAAGTGCAAGTACTACTTCAAGTCAGCTCCAGAGACAGCCTACTACCACACTCTCCTCACCCACATGCTGGACGACTACTTCCCCGACTTGCACGCCTCCATCAGCTACCACTGCGCCGAGTACAAGCACCCACTAGAGGCTACCTTCTGGAAGGTAGAGCTGGTGGTCACCGCATGGAATGATATCATTAATGGACATGAGGTGGAGACTGTCCACAGTGCCCCTGCCAGGAGAGCCCATGCTTTGGATGGCATGGAGGATGCAGCACAGAATGCCTACATCCACTACCATGGTCGTCGTTTCGAGGCCATGAGGGAGGATCGCTTCAGGTTCCTTCCTCGAAATGATCATGAGGGTGTTTGGCAAGTTTTGGCTCCACCAGAGAATGACCCAACTCTAGAGGCAACGGTGCAGCATGTCCACGCTATGCAGGGAGTGGATGATGAGGTCAAAGGAGAACTGCGTGCATCTCAGAGGGCGCAGAGATGTCTTCAGAAACAAGTGGATGAACTTCGAGCACAACTGGGACAGCCTTCCATCTACAAGAAGAAGCGCCGTTCCTTCACCATGATTGACACCGCTCCATAGGTGTTAGGTGCCTTGATCTAGATTATCACGTCATTAGTTCGTGTCCTTATTTAGTCTTGTTGGTCTTGTGAACTTGGTTGATTAGATGTTTGATTTGTGAACTTGGTTGATTTGGTATTTTGCTTGATTGCTGGAAGTTTGTGGGCATGTCCACAACTTCCTTAGATTGGAACTTTAAATTTAGAATAAAATCTTAATGCAGAAGTATCATTTTATCTTATCTCTGCTGTGCTGATTTCTGGAGCAGCCTGTGTTCTTTATCTGGTAACTCGAAATCTGGGATGATAAAAATTCTGAAATTTTTGTGGAGATAACTAGACCTCTGTATCTTTCAAGTGTCTTTGGAATCACGTCAATAGCTATTCAGGTTTGGGAGATCTAGCTGGCACAAGTTGATGTTCCTGCGCTGTCTGGAACTCAGAACAGTTTCGGTTTAGCTCTATTTTTGACTATGTGCGAGTTCGAATCTGTAAAAATGGTCTAAATGAAAGTTGTAGCTGATGTCCTAAGCTTTCTAACGAATCTTGGTGCACCTCTGTTGGATCTCTGAAACTCGAGTTATGACAGTTTTACTGAACTGCTGAATTTGAATCTTGCCCAGAAGATTTTCAGCATTGTTTCTTATCTTTTGTAAGCTCTCTATAATTGGAAAAATCTCTAAATTTTGCACATTTGTTGGAAAACAGATGGCCGCAAGAGGAGGAAGAGGCAGAGGCCGTGGTCGTGGGCATGATGCTCTTATGAATCCACCACCGCCACCTGTGACCATGGAGCAGATATTGGGAATGCAAGCGCAGCTGATGCAAGCTATGATGCAGCGCTTGGACAATGAACCTGCAAGAGGTCCACCGCCTGTCCAGGTTAGAGATAAGTGTGGAGAGTTTATGAAAGGTCGTCCACCGGTGTTCACACATGCCACAGACCCTATGGAGGCCGATGATTGGTTGCGTGCTGTGGAGAAACAACTGACCATAGCACAATGCAACGACCTGGAGAAGGTGTTGTACGCTTCCGGGCAACTCCAAGGAGCTGCTCAGGATTGGTGGGAATCATTCCAGTTTGGATGTCCCAACAATGCTCCTGATATCACTTGGCAGGAATTTAAGGACAGTTTCCGATCATACCATATTCCTGATGGACTAGTGGAACTGAAGCAGGAAGAATTCAGATCTCTCAAGCAAGGATCAATGACTATGGCGGAATATCGGGACAAGTTCGCACAACTATCTCGCTACGCTCCTAATGATGTGGCAGATGACAAGGATAAGCAACGCCGTTTCCTCAAGGGACTCTATGATGGACTGCAGCTCCAGCTGATGTCTAATACTTATCCTAACTTCCTGTCTTTGGTGAATCGCGCAATCGTGATTGATGATAAGCGCAAGGAAATGGAAGCTAAGAAGAGAAGGCTCCAAGGGCAAGCTTCTGGAAGCAACACTCGCCCACGTGCTTATCCCCAGCAAGGTTTCCAGCAGAGGAATCAAGGACCAACTCATCAGGGAAACCGTGGTCAGTATCCTCAGCGGAACCAGTTCCAACAACGCCCTCAGTATCAGCAACAGTTTGGAAATCAGCGTCCCCTGCAACAGACTAGCAATCCTACAACACACCAGGGAGTGCCTAACAATGCTCCTGTGAAGAGTGGTGCACCCAACAATCCCAATGCCTATTACCGATGTGGAGAAGTAGGGCACTATGCTCATCAGTGTCCTAAGAAGCAGAACCAACAAGCACCTCAGAACCAGGCCAACAATCAGAAGTTCAACGCCCGACCACCTCTCACAGCGAAGGTGAACTATGTGTCATCTGATGCAGCTTAGGAGACGCCTGAGGTCATGTTGGGTACGTTCAGTGTCAACTCTATTTCTGCTACCGTACTTTTTGATTCTGGTGCTTCGCATTCTTTTATCTCCCAAGCTTTTGTTAGAATGCATAGCGTACCTTTGTGTGCCATGAAAAACCCAATACTAGTGAATTCCCCGGGAGGTAGTATGCCCGCTTCTTATTGGAGCCCCTCAACTAGCATTTCCTTAAGGGGGGTAGACTTCAAGGTGAAGCCTATTGTGTTGAGAACAGCGGGAATTGACCTTATCCTGGGAATGGATTGGATGAAACAACACCGGGCAGTGATTCAGTGTCAGGAGAAATCTGTGGTTGTGACATCACTCAATGGGGATAGAATCTGTGTAGAAGTAGTAGTGCAAGCTCAGCCTACAGCCACAGTGAATCAGCTAGATGGTGAAGTCAATGAACAAGATCGTGTCGTGGAGGAATTCCCGGATGTCTTCCCCGATGACTTGCCAGGTATGCCACCTGACCGAGACATTGAATTCATTATTGAATTATTACCTAGAACTGCACCAATAGCTAAACGTCCATATAGAATGGGAGTTAATGAATTAGAAGAGCTTAAGAAACAACTAAAAGAGTTGCAAGAAAAAGGTTTCATACGCCCTAGTTCTTCCTCGTGGGGGGCACCTGTGATCTTTGTGGATAAGAAGGATGGTAGTCAATGGATGTGTGTGGATTACCGCTCACTTAATGAGGTTACCATCAAGAATAAATACCCTTTGCCTAGGATAGATGATTTGTTTGATCAGTTGAGAGGAGCTCATGTGTTCTCCAAGATTGATCTCCGATCTGGTTATCATCAGCTTAAGATTCGGAACTCGGATATACCCAAGACAGCATTCACGACACGGTATGGATTATATGAGTACACCATTATGTCTTTTGGATTGACCAATGCACCTGCATACTTCATGTATCTGATGAATAAGGTGTTCATGGAGTTTCTGGATAAATTTGTGGTAGTATTCATAGATGACATACTAATATTCTCCAAGACTGAAGAAGAACATGCGGAACACATAAGGATGGTCTTGCAAAAGCTTAGAGAGCATAAGTTGTACGCTAAGTGGAGCAAGTGTGAGTTTTGGTTAAAGGAAGTCTCTTTTCTGGGTCATGTTGTCTCCAATGGTGGGATAGCAGTGGATCCAGGCAAAGTGCAAGATGTACTGAATTGGAAACCACCAACTACTGTAAGTGAGATTCGTAGCTTTTTGGGATTGGCTGGTTATTACTGAAGGTTCATTGAAGGCTTTTCCAAGCTAGCCAAGCCTATGACAGCTTTGTTGGAAAAGAATGCTAAGTATGTATGGTCGGATAAATGCCAGGCAAACTTTAAAGAGCTAAAGAAGAGATTGACTACAGCTCTAGTATTAATTTTGCCCCATTTAAACAAGAACTTCTCTATATATTGTGATGCATCCCGTTTGGGTCTTGGATGTGTGCTTATGCAAGAAGGAAGAGTGGTTGCATATGCATCCAGACAACTAAGGAAGCATGAGTTGAATTATCCTACTCATGACTTGGAATTGGCAGCTGTGGTTCATGCTTTGAAGATCTAGAGACATTATCTGATTGGACATAAGAGTGATATCTATACTGATCATAAGAGTTTGAAGTATATCTTTACCCAATCAGATCTGAATTTAAGACAACGTCGTTGGTTGGAATTGATCAAAGACTATGATTTGGAAGTGCATTATCACCCGGGAAAGGCAAACGTCGTAGCTGATGCACTTAGCAGAAAGGGGTATGCCAATGGAATTCAGACAACATCTATGTTAGCAGAGTTGTGTGCTGAAATGGAGTATCTCAACTTGAGCCTGGTCACTAATGCAATGGAATTGGTGATAGAGCCTACATTGGAGCAGGAGATACGCAAAGGACAATTGGAGGATGAAAAACTTAAAGAGATAGCAGAGAATGTAGTGCTTGGAAAGGCACCCGGATTCAGAATGGATGAGAATGGAACTCTTTGGTTCGGAAAATGGATATGTGTACCGGAAGTGAAAGCTATCCGTGATGCAATTCTGTAAGAGGCCCATGAGTCTGCTTATTCTATACATCCCGGAAGTACCAAGATGTACTTGGATCTCAAAGAAAAGTATTGGTGGTATGGTTTGAAGAGAGATGTGGCATAATATGTGGCTTTGTGTGACACTTGTCAAAGAGTGAAAGCTAAGCATCAAAGACCTGCAGGGTTACTTCAACCAATGAAGATCCCTGAATGGAAATGGGAAGAAGTTGGCATGGATTTTATTGTAGGATTACCCCGCACTCAAAGAGGTTATGATTCAATATGGGTAATAGTGGATCGACTCACCAAGGTCGCTCACTTTTTACCAGTCAAGACTACTTATAATGGTGCAAGATTAGCAGAGTTATACATGGAACGAATAGTGTGCTTACATGGTGTTCCCAAGAAAATTGTGTCGGATAGAGGCACCCAATTTACATCGCAATTCTGGCATAAAGTACATAGATCTTTGGGAACAAAGTTGAATTTCAGTTCTGCTTACCACCCGCAAACCGATGGACAGACTGAAAGGATCAACCAGATTTTGGAAGATATGTTGAGAGCCTGTGCACTTCAGTATGGTGATAGTTGGGATAAGAGTCTGCCTTACGCAGAGTTCTCGTACAACAACAGTTATCAAAAGAGCCTCAAGATGGCACCTTTCGAGGTGTTGTATGGACGTAAGTGTAGAACGCCTTTGTTCTGGAATCAGACTGGAGAAACCCAAGTGTTTGGTCCCGATGTCCTTAGAGACGCGGAAGAACAAGTGAGAATGATTAGAGACAATTTGAGAGTAGCTCAGTCTCGACAGAAGAGTTATGCTGATACTCGCAGAAGAGAGCTGACTTTCGAGATTGGTGATTATGTGTACCTGAAAGTGTCACCAATGAGAAGTGTGAGAAGATTCAATATGAAGGGAAAATTGGCACCAAGGTATATAGGACCTTTTAAGATCCTAGAGAGACGTGGAGAAGTAGCATATCAGTTGGAACTGCCTGAGAGCTTGTTCGGTGTGCACGACGTGTTCCATGTTTCCCAGTTGAAAAAGTGTCTGAGGGTACCAGATGAACAAATTCCTTTGGAAGAACTTGTCGTCAAGGAAGATCTTACTTATGAAGAGTATCCTATAAAGATCTTGGAAACTGCCGAAAGAGTTATGAGAAGCCGAACAGTAAAGATGTGCAAGGTGCAGTGGAATCGTTATACAGAGGATGAGACTACTTGGGAAAGAGAAGAGGATCTGAGAAAGACTTATCCCCAACTGTTTGAGTAAGCAATCACCCGAATCTCGAGGACGAGATTCATCTTAAGAGGGGTAGAATTGTAACACCCAAACTTTTTCATTCTTTTAAATAAGTAAATTTGATTTATTATGTTATTAAGTGTGCATTCAATTGTAGGAAATTAATAATTTTTTGGCGAATTAAAATCAATTATAAGATTTGAAACTTTTGAATGCATACATGCTGCTGCATTATTTATTCATGTGATGATTGTTCTTAAATTAGTGTTCAAATGAGTTCAAAAATAATTTGAAAATGCTTTTGGGAAAGTTTGTTGGAAAATGAAAAGGAAAATGAATATCTCCACTCCCTTCCTCGGTTTCGGCCTGCATGGCCTTTTTCCCGCGCGGCCCGTTCACCCTTCTCTCCTCTTCCCCGCTCGGCCCGCCAGCCGCCGGCCTAGCCGCGCGCCCCAGCTACTCGGCCCAGCTCCGCGCCAGCCCAGCTCGATCCAGGCAACCGCCCGTGCTCTGGCCCAGCTCGGCCAAGCAACCGCCGACCCAGCACCGTGCGCCTGCTACCCGCGCCCAGCCGCTGACAGCCCGACCCCGCCCGTCAGCGCGTCCCCCACCTTTGCCCCGCGCCCTCGGAACCACCCGGCCAAGTCGCAGGCCGCAACCGTTGCCCCACTCCGCATCGTGGGCGCGTCGCCCGCTCCTCGGCCTCGTTTTAAAGGAGCCGGACCCCCCGTGCGCATCCGGCTACCTCCCTGCTCTCGTTTTCATACTCGCCAAGCACCGAGGAACCGCAGCCGCTGCTGCCGGGATCTCCGAGCTCCAACGACCGCCCCTCCACACGGACAGCTTCCTCTGAGCCGCCTCCGCTCCGGCTTTCACCGTGGTGAGACTCGCCGTACTCTCCCCTCTCCTCCCATGCTCTTCTTTTCTCATTTTTTTGGCTTCCCACGCCTTGGCCGCAAGCTTCGCGGGCCATGGTCGCCGGCCATGGCGGCCACCGCGATTGCCGCCGTTCCCGGCCGCCAAAACGGCATAGCCGCGACCCCCTTCTCCCCCCCGAGCTCTCGGGTGCCCTCGGTTTCCCGTTTGGCGAACCCTAGCCCCCCTAACCGAGCTCGTCGGCGTGTTCTTTGCCGCCGGCCATGGCTAAGCCTCGCCGGAGTCACTGTTCCGACCGGCCATCTCTTCTTCTCTCTCCCCGGATCGATTTCTGGCCGTTCTTTTCAAATCCGACGGCTCACGTTAGAAGATACCCCTTCGCAGGTGATTATGCTAAAGAGCCCCTCGGTTTTCAGAAAATAGAACCCGCAGTCCAAGGCGTAATTCCCCGAATGCACAATCCCATTTGGAAAGTGTAAACTTCACTGTTTAAGTCAAAAGTACGCTTTCAGTATTTACAGAAATGCCATTTGAACTGTTTCGCTTATAAAATTGTCGTTTTAGCTCCGAATTGATCCATTCAAATCGCGTTAGCTTCGTAATTTCATAAGCTACATGTTGGAGCTACTGTTAGTCAAGTTTGTAACTTTTTAATTTCATGATTAGATTTAATTAAATATAGGACTATAGGAAAACCCGTTTAAATCATAACTTTCGCATTTTAGCTCCGTTTTTCGTGAACTTCGCGTTGACCTGATCATAGCAAGACGTAGATTAGTTTTACAAATATTTTATCTTGATTTCAATACTGTTGGTGTACTATTCTAATGATAGGAATGTTTGCTTTGCATGAATGCTTTTGGAATGTTGTATGTTGCCATGTTGGTCGCGTTCAGACGGTGAGGAAAACGTTGGAGACCAAGAACTCTTCGACGACCAGCAGGACCAGCACGAGTTTGTGAACCAAGGCAAGTATAACATGGGCCTTCCTTGATGTCCTATTTCACTTTAAGCAATTACTCATTTGCATGTGTCTAATTTAGATACCCGTAAGGACATCCTAGTGATTGTTATCCTGTTCCTTGTCTCCTATGGGTTAAATGCATATGGGTAGATTGCTAGTGCTCTAACTGAACTTGATATACATATTGATGAATGATACTATGGAACAAAGAGAGTAACATGAATTATAACAACTGTTCCATAGGGCGAAAGTGCAAATGACCTTTGTCCATGTTGCTCCCGGCCCTCCATAAGGACTTATCTGTCGGCAAAAGCTGGGACTGATAGTGCAACCGGGAGAGTCATATGGCTCTGACTTTAGCTCAGTAATAGGACCTTTCCTAGCTGGTTAGAGGTTACCTTTTTGGCGCAAATGGGGCTTGCCACTTTGGGTATAGGGCTGCCTCTGTTCCTATGAGTATAGCCACGACGGATTTGTGCCATAGGAAAGGGGGTCCCTACATCTGCCTGCCAAGGAAACCTAGCGGCCCTAACTTGTTAGGGAAACCTATGAAATGGCTTCATAGTGTACCCTGCCCGCTCACCTTGGTAGTGACATGGGAGTAATTAACCCGGGCATATGGGGATCACGACTCGCGGTGAATGTGCACCACCTCTGCAGAGGGTAACAAACTGTTATAACAGCCGTGCTCATGGTTACGAGCGGCCCGGAAAACTCATAGAATAACTGGTTACTTGATGATGATCATTTAAGTTGTTCTATGATGAAATATGGTAAACCTAACCTTGATATATGTTCTTATGGGAATTAAATGGGAGCTTAAGCATAACTTGATAATACTTGAGAATAAAAGTTTGACCTATTAAAAATGCTAACTGCAGTAAACCAGAGTCTATCCTTCTTGAGCTTCATAATCCCATGTTAGCTTGCTAAGTTCGGAATGTACTTACACTTGTTTATTTTCTTTACTTGGATAAAAATCCCGGATGGGTAACAGATGACAACGGGTATGAGGATTTCCCGGAGGATTATTAGGCTTGTGGTCAACCAGTTGACCTTCCCTGTGATGATGGCCACGAGAGTTTATTATCTTTTTATTATTCCGCTGTGATGTATAAGACTAAGTTTTACTATAACTCTGATGTATGATGACACCGTGATGATACTATATGTAATTTGTCAGCTTGTGTGTGTGATTGATTCTGGGGCACACACGAGTTTTGTGCATTCAATTTTATCCTTAAAATTGGGTGTGACAAGGACACTCTGGTTCGTTGAAATTAGGCCATAGGACACCACGGACAGGTTACAGCTGGTTGAGGAGAGAGAAAACTTCATTTTGGACATCTGGTGCCCCTGAACCACACTTGGGTCTGCCCCCATCCTAGTCTAGTTGGACCCATAAGAACCAGCCCTGACCCAGCCATTAGGGTTAGGTCACGTGCCGTCCCTAATCCCACACTCCATTCCTCGCCACCCACTCGACTCCAGTGCACGCCGCACTGCCATCCACCCTAGTGCCCACTGCCGCTGACACCTCTAGCCTCGCCCGTCATCCACCACCATGTGGGGCTAAGGATCTAGAGCACCCCCGTGACTCAAAGATGAAGTCCCCCAGCAGGAAGAACACGTAGTGCCCTGGTTCTCCGCCTGGGGTTCCTCAATTGAAATGGATTCCAAAAGGGTGAACTTTTTTGAACCCATACTCTTTGGATTTATATGCCTATGGATGCATTAGAAAGGTTGCAGTTGGAAATCATTTAGTTTGGTTCTTTTCCTTTGTTTTGATTTAGGATGGATCTGATGGCCGCGTGTAGGTTGGCGATTAGAGTACCTACCTATGTAGAGGAAAGACCAGATGGGCTCGATGATTATCATGTAACTACTAACTACATACGTGTGGTGGACAAGGATCTCTTCAATTGGATGGGTTTTCATGAGTTGCTTTGTCAAGAGATAGTTCATGGTCAGGATCAAGAACTGCAGGTTACTTTCTTTGACAAAACCAAGGATGAGAAAGTGCGCACAGATTTTGATTCTACTCTGTTACATGCATTTGATGTGTATTGGGACTGTTGGATGCTACCATTGACTATAGAGGTTGTTGACATTGGTCCTTGTTTGTTACAGTCTTAGTTTTCCAGTGCCAATGCCTCTGTTGATAGTCAGTCTCTTATTAGCACACAACAGAGTTAGGTCAATTGTCTGCCACTAGCTATGATTTTGTCTGATGATAGTCCAGTGCCTAATCCAGTAGATGATCATAATGCTGAAGCTTTTCATATTCTAGTGCCTAATCCAGTAGATGATCATAATGCTGAAGTTGTTCATATTTCAGAATGTGTTAGTAACCTTGATGTTGCTACTGATGCTGAGGTTGATAATCCTGATGTGGCTGCTAATTCTGATCTAGCTGCTAATCTTGATGGAGATGGTAATCCTAAGGTTGATGTTAATCCTAAAGGTGATGATAATAATGAGGATGATACTAATGCTGATGATGACTGGGGAGAGTCTGATGAAATTGAGTATGTAGCAGTAGATGATGAGAAAGAGAAGTACAAGGATGTGCTAAATGATGATGGTGATCATGACTGTGATTACTATCTTGACACTGACCCAGAAGATGATGACCCACTAGTCATGGATGATGAGAGGAGCTATGAGGGTGTGGTGCATGTGACTGACATAGATAACCCTAAGATAGCTGTTGGTGTTACTTTTGAAGATGGTTTCAATTTTAAGAGGTGTATTAGGCAATATGCTATAGACAGACAACCCATGATAGGCACTAGAATGAGATGCTCAAAGCATGCCCAAAGGCAACAACATGGCTGTTGGAAAATCACAAACAACTATGGGCAACGTCCAAGTTTAGCACAATAAGCAGAAGAAGACAACTCCAGCTGAGCCTACACCTCCTGATCAAACTATGCAGTAAGTGATCTATCTCTTGGCACTATTTTTAGTTGGTTTAAAGGCATGACTAGTTTAAAACATGTTAACCGCATGTTTCATCTTGAAGGGTTCCAAACTCCCCAGTCACTAGGAGGCAGGCCAAACAGCAAGTGGCAGATAGCCTAAGAGCGGTGACTAGGAGTCATGCTACCTCAACGCTAACATTCAGTCCAAGCGCATGCACTAGGAGCAAGAGGCCCTGATGGATGTCTAGGCACTACAAGCAACAGAGGAAGAGAAGAAAGCTTTTGAATTCTGTGCTTTTGTGTGATTTTGTGTGCTTTTGAGCCACCTGTGCCATATGAACTTGGCAGAACTTGGTATTGTAATGTATTAAACATGGTATTGTAATCTGGCATATGAACTTGGCAGAACTTGGTAATGTAGTGAACTTGGTAATGTATTCTTGTGAACTTGAAGGCTTGGTAATATAGCGAATTCAAGGTTGTTATTACTTGTTGTATGCTGCTGACCTTATTCAAGTTGGTCATGCTGAAAATTTATTAACCTGGGCAATGTCACATAACATACAACTTCTATAAACACACTGGCCACATTCATCCACCTAAGAACTCTCTGGTCTCTAGCTATTCTACTCACATCAGCCCTTAGAGCTACTACAACATTGTTCAGGTTCAACACATAATTCTCCAAAGCCTTCAAGTCAGCCATCACTGTTGTAACATCCATGCCATCTCCCACACTCACTGGCTTCCACATGAAGAAACTGCACTATGTGTTGCCCTGATCACGCCGAAGAACACAACATTGGGATGAACCCTTTATCCGATTTGAAAATGCCAAAATGGACCAGCAAGAAATGCAAATAACTCACCCAGTCATGATTCCTGCAAGTGTAGAACTACTTGTCTAGGTTGTTTTGGGTTCTAGACGTCCGCTCCACAACCGTCACCGTCCTACAGAAAGGGCACATCGGCTGAGCCTCTCTTGCTCCATGCGAACTTGTCGAGGATGAAGCGCCTGAGCCTATCGCCATCTTCAACCGGCCTCTGCTTGCTTTTTTGTGTCAACGATGCCAGCCCACCACCGCCGCGCACGTGCGCCCGCCCACCGCCGCGCACATGCGCCCGCCCACCGCCGCGCACGTGCGCCCGCCCACCGCCGCTGCCGCTACCTTTATCATGGAGACAGGGAAGGAGAGTGAGATAGTTAACGGACGGGTTCTTATGGGTCCTACCAGACCAGGTTGGGGGTGGACCCAAGTGTGGTTCAAGGGCACCGGATGTCCAAAGTGAAGTTTTCTCTCTCCTTAACCAGCTAAAACCGGGCCGCGGTGTCCTGTGGCCTAATTTCAATGAACCAGAGTGTCCTATGGCAAAATGCTCCAAAGTGGATGTCCACCAGCAAAGGACCATCACTTTGGATGTCCAACAGACAATTGTCCCTTGACAATATGAATTAAGTGTTTGAGTGTAGCATCATTGGGCTGTAGGTCTGAGTCATCGGACAGTCCAGTGCAACTGTCAGACAGTCCACTGGTTCAGGGACTTAGTGAAATTAGAACACTAGGATCATCGAACTCTCCGTGACTAGGCACGGACTCTCCGGTACCAAGTCTGTGCTCTCGGGAAACTTTATTGTTCTCTGGTACAAATCATCGGAATGTTCCATCAAGGTGATGGACCATCCATCAGATTATGTCTGTAGGATACTAATGCTGCTAAGTGTTCAGGTTCAGTGGAACATTCTGCCACAAATGACAAAGCCTCTGCCAGGAACTGGCTGCCTTTGGGTTTCCCTCAAAATCATATCTATTCATCAGCGGACACTCCGGTGAATCTATCGGACACTCCATTTGGTCCAGTCTGTAGCCTGGGCTCTTTGTCTTTGAATCATAACTCAACGGACCATCCGCCAAATTTGATGGACCCTCTGTTGAATTATAATGTGTTCTGCTTAAGTCTGGACAGACAAGGTTTAGTGTTAATGGACCCTCCGCTAGTGAGGTCAGACATTCCACCAGATAACTGACAGTGACCAATTCTACCAACTCAAAATCCAAATCTTCATCTAGGATGCTTGCATGTGTAAACCATCACTAGGGTAGGTTTCTAGTGTCCTATGGAGCATATCTAGCTATGTAATTCTAGCTACATTGTGTGCAAACTATACTTAGGTCACAAATTGACATTTCCTAGGTTCTGGCTCATGAGAGTGAAAAAATAGGCTTTGCCTTGATTTAAGCCATACCAAGGGCTACAAAAATAAGAAGAGAAGCTCTCCAAGATGTTGGAGAAGCTGGATCTCCCCTTAGTGACTTGAAATCTTCTTTCTCCTTGCTTTTTCCTCCTCCTAGCTCTTTGTGGTGACGATGAGAGGGCTCCTCCCTCTTCTATCCCCTACCTCATGTGGATGAGAGCTTCTAGGTGATCTCCATGGCCATCTTCAGTTGCTACAAGATCCAAACCCCCCTCCATTCCTTCTCCTTCCCTTCCTTTTCCTTGCTTGAGTGTGTGAGAGAGTGTAGAGAGAGAGGGATGAACTAGAGAGAGTGGGAGAGAGGAAATGAGTGACTGAGCTGGGTGCTAGCTCTAGTTTTGGTGTCCACGATATGGATAGCTGGTTTAGGGTGTGGGGTGAAAAGGATTTCTAAAGTGACACCTCACCTCACAATCACTACATGGGGTCGTTTGGCGGATCGTCCATGGGCTCCGGCGGACTCTCCGCTGAGTGTTGAAGTAAACTGATAGAGACTAAATTCTGTCAGGGCGCGCAAATGAGTTGACGGACTGTACGGTGGTGTTGGCGGACTCTCCATCAAAACAACAGTGAGCAGTCTGAATGCAACTTTCAGTGTAGTTTGGTTTCTCAAATTTGAATTTCAAATGCAAAGATGATCATGATGCTTATGTTGACAAACATGTCAAGACCGATTCGTGACACATGTGGTGGAAGATTGAGATTTCTAGTGCCAAATCCTTCTCAAGTGTAAGATCTACTCATCTCATGTCCTCTAATTCAATCATCAGCTCGAATTTATCTCTAATGAGCATGTATGTTTAATGCAAGGGAATTTCAATTCTCCTACCTCACTTGGATCCAACAAGGTCGAGGTTGAGCTTGGTGACACAAGCTCACCAACTCATCAAGGTTAAGTTCATCAAACTCCTTTTTCATGTTTTATCACCTTTTAATCATGTTTTGCCAAACCCTAAAACCTAGTTCAAACACCCCCGTGCAAGGCTAAATCACTGTAGGCTACACAACACCAACACACCACCAAGACACCCCCTAGATGATCACTAAACACACCTAGGAAACATCACCCACAAACCCTAAGGACAAGCCCCCAAGAACATAAGAACAACCACTCACATAGGTTCTATTGATGTTTTGGTGGATTGTTCGCCTGATCGTGCGGACTATCCAAGAAATCACATAGATCCAATGTAGCTTGGCATGCACCCACATATTGTTTCCCCTCCTCTCCAAAACCATCCCTACACTTGTGGACAGTTCATAGAATAGGTAAACTATCCACAGGAACACCCAGACCCAAAACCAGAAAAGCCAATCTTCAAGGATGCACTCCTGGATTGTTCCGGAGACTGTCCAGTAGAACACTTTGAATTTTTGTGCTACAAACCCTTAACCTATCAACCTAACCACCCTACCCCATATCTAAACATCTCTTAGGACAACACTAATCCACTCTTAGTTTATTGAGCAAGCTTTCCATTTTGGATCACAAGATTTATATCTTCTTTACCACTCTAGTTCAATAAATTTCTCGAACTACATACCTCAATTTCATCTCTACACTCCCTCTTGTAGGTGTAGTGTAAAGTGAGGTACAAGTATGAGTTGTCATGACTTCTCGCAATCACACGGACATCATGACAAGCAGGCACCACTACTACTTAACCATATTTTGGATACTCATTGTACACAACATATTCACTATATGATTTCATTTCGTGCTAATATTGTATAATCAACAATCATGACTTCACTAAAGCGAGCTCAACTCACATTAAGTAATCTTAACCTATACCATTACTCAACAGGCTTAGGATGACTAATCATGCTTAGTTGGCTTGGAACCGATAGAAGTAGAGTGTGAGCAGAAACTCACATTCACGCATGTAGCATGGTTCACTGGAATATAATCAACACTAAAACTGGCAAAAGTGTATAATTTGACCTAGTTCATGAATTGCCTAAGGTCAACTTTCAATTTGACTTAAATATGAATTGTATGTGAGACTTTGGCTCAATGAGGGACCATTTCTCTATGATAGCGAGTTGGAGAAACCCCCATACAAACCACATGTTGCGTATGGGTGTGACAAGATGAGTACCTAGTGGTGACTAGCTAATCATGTGGATTCGGCTTAGAATATAGAGCGGGGTAGCTAATAGAAAGTACCTTGGCTCATCATACCATTCATGGGCTAGATAGACACACTAGGGAAAGGTGGAGCCTTGAGGAAACCCTTATCTAGGCATGGATATAGAGGTTCGTCCTTGGTCTCTATGTGGGTACAGTTGTACACCTATATAGAGTTCTTTTCAAAAGCATGAATGTCCTCAAACTATGATATGGTTGTTCTCACTTCTAGTTTCAAAGTAGTGAGACCAAGATGTAACCAATACTTGAGTTGTTCATTCATATATTTGATTCATTAACTTCTTCACCTATTGAATAGCAATTGAGCATAGCATGTCATATCTTCATCTACACCATGCCTTTTTGCACTCCTCATGTTGCATCCACCAAATATATATGTTTGAATAAGACCTCAGAGTACAATCATACTCACGGTACCATCATTAAGTTGTCACAGGTGCCAAAGACTTGGTGATCACTCAAGCCAAGCTTGAGTGAGGTCGATGGCTTAGCAGACAATGGGATGGGTGCCCCGAGAGTTATAGTTACACTAATATGTTGATAAAGTGATTATCCGAGAGTGGGATTAGATAACATGATTATGTATTTTGGGTTAAATCACTAAGTACAACTTGTAACTACTAACTGTTTCTTGAGTATACTTTGTAAAGTTCTAGGAGAGCTCTTTGTAGTTTGCAACGAAGAAAGCATCAGACCTTTGACATTCAACAGTGAGATCCTAGTTAACTGTTAATAATGCACTAGACAAACCACCAGAGAAATGGATTTACAATTGTCAGCAATGTCTAGTTAATGTGGCAGGGGCACCAAATGTTTCCATTGTGGTCACTAAGCTATCTGATGCTCACTATAAATGCAACCTTAGCATCTAACAACTAGTTGAGTGCGTTGGGGCTATATATACCCTCATAGCCAGCCATTTCGATGGTGTTCGAGCTTGAGGAAGCTATAGTTTAGTTGATGCTCAAACATTTGTCCTCTAGCCACCGTATGCGCTTAAGTGAAGATTAGGCGATTAGCTTTAGTTCTAGGAATAGTGCTTTGACTAGTTAGAGGCCGTATTAGTGCTTGCCCTATGTTTTGACCTAGTGTTTTAGTGAGGTGTGTATACCTTCTTACTATCAATGCTTGCGCACACCAAGTTTGTAGACATGTGGCTTGTAATCTTGCGAGATCACTCCAACATTGTACTGGGATGATAGGCCCAAAGGCGAACTGTATAGCTCGTGACCTCCCAAGCTACGTGGCAAGAAACAGCAGGCCACACCTATCGCTAGATGCCTGCATGAGGTTGGGAAAACCAAGATCCTCCAAAAGATGGAACCTGGTACAGAGTTGATGAGGCCAGCTTGGCTTAGTCTAGATCTCGTACCTCCTGCACGCAACACCCTAACACAGCAGGCCTCGGTAGGACGGATGCATACTTAATCATTAAGGCATCCTGACAGCGCACAATGGTCACCTACCATGTTAAACGTTTGGGCCAGCGGAGTTATGAGCTCCGAGCTCGAGGACGCCACGACTTGAGACACACGCACGCAGCACATTTGAAAATCAATGTCTCCACGATATGTGGACATGCTAACTGTATGTATGGGTATCCCCTCTTGACATTCAACTCTGCTTTGAGCAACTTTAATGGATTTACTTTTCATTCACACAACTGCATGCAGTCAAGGCTAGGAATTAACGGGGCTCACCCACCAACAAAAGAAGCTTGCTAGAATGTATTGCAGTCTATGATACAGCAGGCATGCTACAGGTTAAAGCAGACCTACTTCATTGGTGTCCCTGCTAATCAGATCCCTATGACCTCTCCTGTCACATCCATGACCGATGCACAATGGTGTGAACTTGTCAAGATTTGGTCGAGTGCCAAGTGTTGGCGGTGTTTAACTCACATTTCTACCACCAACATTTAAACAAAATAAAACAAATATGAATGCCAAAACTTAGAATTAGGGTTTACAACTCATATTTTCCATGAGTTTTGGTATATACATGTTTTGCAGGACAATATGTGAAAACACACCAAAATGCGCATTTGAGCAAAACAGATGCAAAGCCCAACCAAACTTCATAATTGGGCCAGAATACCAGCGTGGGAGCCCTCCAGGCCTAGCTAGCAACCCACCAGAGTAAGGCAGTGGAGAGTGGGCTAGCCCAGGGTGTGGCCGCCCCGCCCCTAGCTCCGCTCAGCCCCACCTTGCTCAGGTGGTGCATTCAATGCTAGGGGACGCGGTTGCATGTGGTGCTTTCCTAAAATACATGCAAACCGACCTCCTCGAAGCCTATATAAGAGGATCCCCTCTCCACATTCAAGATCATCATACACATTTTGGAGAAGAAGAAGAAGGGCTACACACATTCCATTAGCTTCTAGCTAGACTAGTTAGGGAGTGAGAGAGGGAAAGAGTGAGAGGATTAGCGGAGTAGCGGAGTAGCGGTACCCTCTACTTTTTGTACTTGGTGTGCCTTGTACATTGGGTGGACAGAGTGTCGGACTTGTTGTCCCTCTACACTTGTACCTCTACGATCGTCTTACTACCTAGAGTAAGAAGTTCGTGTTCATCTTTCGGTTTGATCCCTTAAGTAAAAGACATCTTTGTTACTATTTACTTGTGGGTTCATCGCCCGTCCTTGTGGTGGGTGCTCTAGTAGAGGACTCCTGATAAAGACGAAAGTTCCTGGCCAACACTAGAGTAGTAGCGGTTAGCGTAGACATGGTGTCTAAGTTACATGTTACCTTTGTTTGCCTCGTATCCCATGGTTGAGGGGTTGGCAGCAGGTGGTGATAGCCCTGTCTATCCATTATAATCCACCACATTCGAATACAGCATACAGCCATAGGCCGGTATCGCCTGGCACATCATGGGAACGTATTAATAGTCTCATCATCACTGGCCCAGACCTTGCTATTTCAGACCCGATGCTCCTTCAATATTTTTATATGGGTCTTAGCAAGGATTCTGCGCAAACCCTTGATCAAGCCTCTAGAGGGGCTTTTCTTCATTTGTTTGTTAGTGAAGCAAGGTCTATGCTTGATAGAATTAGTAGAAAGATTTCTGGCACTAGCATTAATAATGAACTTTTCGAGAAGAGAAGGAATCATCTCCCGATCAGGAAGAAAAAGTTTTGATAGCCAAATCACAACCACTCCAATCCCAAGATTTAGCTATCAATCCTGAACCATCAATACCCAAAAATCCTTCAAGGGAAGAAGAAATTCAACCTTTTGAAATTTCTTGTGAGGATGATCTTTTTTATGTTGATTTTGGGAAAAGCTTAAACTTCCAGCCTCACAAGAGCCCTTTGAGCGAATATAATTCAAATCCTCTCAAGAAGGGATCTCTCAGAAAGCATCCTTATTCCCATATATGACATTGGGAAGAACTCAAGGGAGGCATGTCAAGTGATGATATAGAAGGAGAGCCGAGTCATTTAGCCAATCCTATCTTCTCCCCTTCTTTGACCACATTAGATGTTTTATCTGAACCCATCTCTCAACCCATCCTTGACCCTGATGATCGCTGTTATGCTCTTTCTCCTAAGTATCATGATGACCCTAGAAATCCACTAAGACAACCAAAGCATAGGAGTCATGAAGACCACAAGGATGACCAAGAAGAGCAACGACAATGGTTGGAATGTATTAAGAACTCATATGTCATTGCTAAAGAATGGATGGACAAGGACAAAGCCTTAAGGGTAGAATCCAATCTTGCTTAGATCCAAACGGCGAGCTTAAATCAATCTCTTTAATAAACATGACTCATCCAAGTTTGGAGGAGGCTTTAGATAAGATCACCCCGAGAGTCACCAATCAGAGGAAAATCTTGGACAATAAAATAACCAATGAATGTCATAGGCATGAAATGATGGAGACAATGTTTCCGCCTATAGATATTCATGAAGAAACACCCTTGGAGCTTGAAAAAGGAAGATAACATAGACGAGCATGAAAGTTATTTCATGAGCACCTCATCAAATCTATGCTCACAAGAGAAATGTCTTGAATCAATTGGTCTCTCCAACATTACCACATATGAGATCTTCAACCCTCTCATACTTCCTATTCATAAAAACTTTGAAAGGGTGATTGTAGATGCATATGTTTATCATAAATATTGTAGATCTCATTGTGTGAATCTTGAGATAGGTACCTAGAGGTTGTTATTGGAGGGGAAACCACTTCACCAACTTGAAACACAATTCGAAGGTTTCCCAAGGATGAGCTTCTGTCCTAAAACAAGCACTTTTGGGAGATAACATGAGCTTTCACCTTTTTGTTCTGATGCCCTTGTGAAATGAGCATAGAAATATAAATGTGAAAATATTCCTTCGTGTATTTTTGTCACTAACCATTCTAGATCTAAAGCAAAAATAATAATAAAGGATGACGACGCAAGGTATGTCCAACCAATTATCATGCAATATTGAATCACATTCATACATGAGAGTTCTATCATCCAAACTTGAATTTGCTACAAAATTCAAGCTGGGGGATGGACTTCTCTGAAAAATCCTATGCCATGTTGCTAATTCATCTTGGTCGTCTCTACCTTTAAGACATGCTCAAATTGGTAAATAACAATCGTGTTCTTGCATCTTCATTTGAGTAAATCTCTATAGTACTTTCATGTTACTTTTGTCTGCCATAGTATGCTTTGGTTTGGAAGTACTGTACATACTTCCAAAGGCTTTTAAATTAAGCGTAGTGCTTAGGTTAAATAGCCTTCCTTAATCCAATTAGACATGGAGTCTAGTTTGGTTATTGAACTAAAACTTATTTGTGTAGATGCTGGATATTTTGTTGGACTAACCCCTGTAGGAAACTCTCAAATTCAAATTGGGTAAGTCACGAGATGGATTCAAATCGAAGATGAAGCAAGGCACATCATTTAAAACATGGGATAAAATTTTCTATGCTAATTAATATGTTAAAACCAACTCTAACATAGATGACCTTCAGCCCTATTACAACACTACATCTGCCTTAAATTATTTGTACAATCCTTTAGGTATGTGTTGTCCACTAATCCTTTGTAGACATAAAACAATGAGTGAGGCTAAAGGCCCAACAAAATGGCAAGATCAAAGAGTAGAAAGATGGCATGACAAAAGGATGAGAAAGAAAGGGTGCAATCTAGGAAACAAAAAGTCTATGAACAACTCAAGCTGCGAGGCTAGCTGATCAAGGAAAACTTCAAGCAAATTGGGAAGGACTATCACGAGCCATCTACTCTTTGTCACATGGTGTCATCACACTCCAATGACAAAAGTAACATCCAAAGGTAAATGGTCATTACTTAAAAAGTTTTTCCTTGATTCTTGTATGCATATAATCAAGAGATAAACATGATTGAGTTTCACTTCCTAGATCCAATCTAATTAACTCAACATGTTTAGTTTGTTCCTAGCACCACTTTCTTGATCTCATAGCCTTAACCAAATGAGTTAAAAGTGCACATCTTATCTCTGGAAGATGATAGTCATAATCATGTAAAGTTTGATACATAATGTAAAGATAGACAATCCCTTCCATAGGTTAAGAAACTCAACCTTTTTGGCCAAATATCTTCAAATGCTACATTCATGTTCAATCTTTAGATCTTAACACCCATGTTATAATTGAACAAAGTGCATAACATCAACTTCATCTTATTCCATGTGCCTAAGGTTAAGAGAGGAATAAATAAAGTTTTAGTTATGTTAGTGTTTTCCCACCAATAGAGTCCATGCACTTGATCTCTACCTTGTCTTTATGAGCAGGACACACTTCAAGCAAAGTCTGGGAGAGTAAGTTGATTGCCCAAATTTCTACAAAGATCTAAACCTGTCAAACCAAAAGCAAAACTCAAAACCATGATGGATTTGGCAAAAGGAGGTGACATCACCTTTAGAAGCGTCGTCACAAGAATTTTCATCTTTAGAGCAAACCAAGATACTTGATCAATAAACTTCACAAGGAGAAGTCCGGTTCGAAGGACTACAATACCGAACCCTCAACGAAAGAGCTAGCTTGGGGGAGAAGCATCCTCGTGTATCCAGGTAAGTATTATTTCCCCTTTGTTTTAGTTTTTTTATTAAAAAGATGAATAACTAAAAACAAAATAAAAAGATATCTTTATAATAAAAATATATAGTTATAGTAATAATGTGTGATCTAGTAAAATTTAAAATAAAAGGTATGTCTAGTTTGCTTTAATTTATTTTTTAAGAGTTGTTAGTAAATAAAGAGGACTCAGAATAATCTTTTAAATGGAAATGATGAATAGTTGCTCTGTTATAATTCCTTTCAAGTACCTAGTTTTTAGCCTTGAATTCTCTCGAGTTTTGGATAAGATTGTTTTGATATAAGGATTTACTCTGAACTGGAAACTCATGGGTAGCAAATGCTTGATCAAACTCTAGGTAATTGACAGATATGATATGAGAAGGTCTGAGCTACTATTTATCTTATTCTAAGTGACACTAAAGTTCTGGAGATTTATCTTTTGAAAAACACAAAAATGCTACATGATGAGTTTCTATATGACAAAGCTTGAATTTCCACCAGAGCTATACATATTATTTAGGCTAGAAAAACTTCTGCATATATGATGCTTGCTTTTACATTGAGTTTTGTCAAGCTTTGTTGACCCTTATGAGAGATTTATCATGCTCTTAAAATCAAGATGTCACACCCCAAAAATTTCTGATTTTGGGTTATGCATAGAAAACACAAATTAAAATAAATGTTTTGATATTTGGATAAAAATTTTTAAGTTTAGTTTAAGTTAGCGTCAATTGGTTATAGAAAAAATGTGAATCTTCATACTTTTTCTGAATTAATTTGACGGGATATTGCTTGATGTGATATTTGCTTGTTGTTTCTTTGTGTGTTGAGAGTGAGCAAAGTCTTTAAAATACATTTAGTAGGTCAATCTTCCTTCCCTAGCATGCCTTTAACTTTTTCTACCATCAAAATTCCTTATTTCTTAGCTCAAGTTTTCATTGGGAGCTTCCTAAAATCTTTTCTTTGTAACCCAAATAGCTCCTTTCAGTTCCTCGTCCGTTAATCAATCTCTACAAACTTCTCGAGAATTTTTCCAGCTTTTTCTGAAACTTGTTTCCACTTGTCTGTGAGCATAATTTAATTTTTAGATGCTCCAAATTATCTTATCATGAGCTCCAAATACTTTATTTTGGTCCCACATGTTCCATAATGTTTCTGATAGTTTTCCTCGAATTTTTAGAGCTTTCGGAGTATTTTTTGCGGCTTAAATAATAATTCTAGACTTTTTAGAATTATTTTATTCATGAAATTAATTAATTCCGAAAATAATAAAATCTCTCTTTATTTTCCAACGCTCAAAGCCCATTTGCAGTAATTCTAATAAATCCTAAAGACTCATGTCCTTATTTACTAATGGGCTTTAATGTTTATTTAGGCCCATTAGTGTAGGTGGATGGTGCAACGTCAATTCGTACCATAACGCTAGTTGACGTGGATGTGAAAAGTTTTTCTCCCTATATATATATGTGTGTACCAACCCCTTAGACAAAGCATACCAAAACTATCGTAAGTGGAGCCCTTTGAGAAATCCCTTGTGTAGTAAATTAGAATTTTCTCTCTTCCTATCATGTCACCTTCGGCCAACTCCGATGACTCTTCCGGCGAGCCACCGCCATCACAAGGTACCTCTCTTCATTCTTTGCATCTTAGCATCCTTGTTTGTATCAATCCGTTATATGACCCATCCCCGATGATAATTCCGATGAACTCCAATGGTGTGCGCTGTGCTTCGTTTTCCGACAGTGCTCCCCTTCATTGTCGTCCGCTTCTCTACCTTGTGTAACACCCTTAATTTTGAGTTTTTGAAAATAGGATTAAAATGATTTAATTTGGAATTTTGTGCTCATGAAATATAGGAAAATAATTTTTTTCATTAATTTAAAATTTATCATAATGTAGCAACATGTTTGTGCATATATGCCGGTGCATTTGATCTATTTGGTTGAGTGGTTTTGAATCAAGATTCAAAATGGTTTAAATTACTTTTGGAAATAAATTAAAAATGGCTTTGGAGAAAAAGAAAAGAAAGAGAGAGGGAAATGGAAAATAAAAGAATTTAAAAAGGTTGTAAAATTTACTTTTGAAAACTTACCAAAATTGCTCATTTATGTTTGAATTGAAAAGTGTATTTAAAATCCTATTCAAATTTGATTTGGTTTTATATTTGAATTGGTTTTGAAAATAAAATAGCAAAGGAAATTCTCTCTTTCCGTATTTAGGCCTGAAGGCCTATCCCTCTTGCTCCCTGTGGCCCAGCTCTTCTCAGCCCAACAGTCGCGCCGCGCGCCTCTCCTCCCCTCCCTCTCGCTGACTGCGTTGGCCCACCTGGCAGCCATCTTCTTCTTCGTGCCGTCACCGAACCAGACTCCACCACCGCCGCTCGACTCCGCTGTGGCCACGCCACTGTTGCCTGGCACCCTACGAATACCGACCCTTAAATAGTGAGCCTATGCCTAGCCGCCTACCCCGCGCCCTATTCCGCACCACCCTTGCCCCGAGCTAGCCAGCGCCCTCCATCACGGTAAGCTTGTTCCCGAGATTCGCGTTGAAGTTGCGAGCATGCCTAACCCCTTTTCAACCTCTCTCTCGGGATGTCTTGGTCTCCCCGCGTCGTAGCTGTACTGCCGCCGCCATAGTTCGCCTCTAGCCATCTCTGCTTGCTTTTAGCGGCCATGGATCGCCGTGCCTAGTTCATAGGGATGATATCTAGCTCCCCATATTTTTCCCACGAAGAATGGTGGTCGGAATCACGGAAATTGAGCCTCGCCGACAAGCTCCGTCACCGGCCATGGCGGTCGTCGTCGCCTTTCCTGTTCCGGTGGCGCACTCCCTCGGCAACCATCCTCATCCGTCCGATCCTAGATGTACCGTCCAGATTAGAACCCGCATACCCCTTCGTACCAGTCCATGAGCATAGTGGTGGACTTGGTCCACAGTTCCACCTCAGCCGGTCCATGGCCGGTTCACCACCTTGGCCAGTTCCCTTCTGCCACGCGTCGACCACGTGGACAACGATCGGGTCAACCCCACCAGCTTTGGCCGTTTTACCAAAGAGCCCCCAAGGTTTTCTGAAATCAACCCACGGTCCATTGCGCAATTCGTAGAGTATGCCTTGTCCTTTTAAAAAGCGTATTTTAATCGGTTGACATCAAAAATACGTTTTCACCTAATTATAGGTTTGCCACTGATTTTGTTTTAGCCATAACTTCTTCGTTTTAACCCCGATTTGACCCGTTCAACTTGTGTTAGGTTTGTAATTTCATAATCTACATATTTATACTACTGTTAGATATGTTTTCAACTTTTAAAATTCATGGCTAGATTTAATCTATTATTTTATCAAAGGAAATCTTGTTTATTTCACATCTTCTGCGTTTTAGATCCGTTTTGACCCATTCAAGTTGCGTTAGATTTATAGCGATGAGGTCTACGTGTTAGCAACAGTGGTTACCATATTACTATTTCTAAAATTTCATGGTTTAAATCATATCTTGATTAATAATTATGCAACTGGGTTTTGTAAATAAGATATAATTTGTTTTACTTTAGTTTTATAACTCAAATCTAAATTTGATTTAATCCAATTTATATAAGCTTTTATATAGTTAAATAAATGAAGCCTAAAGTTTTCTTTTTCGTGTGTAAAGTAAATCTTTCGGTAGTTGTATCTTTTTAACCGTAGCTCCAATTAGTGTGCCTCTCGCGTCTGTGTGTTCGTAGCGATGCGTGGAATCGTATTTCAAACTCTTTCACTTATTTTTCTATGATTGATGTACTGTTCTAATTTAGATCTATTGTTTGCTTCATGTATGATTGTATGGATGCTTACATGGTGCTTTATGATTAAGTCCAGTCGGTGAGATATATGTGGTGATCAAGAAGAAGAACGTTGAAGATTAACGTTTACCGAAGGATCGGTGTTTAAGGCAAGTATAGCATTGGATCATCCTTGTTGTCCTATATACATTTAATTATTTAATTCATACTGCATGTGTCTACCTTGACTACCACTAAGGATTTCCTAGTACTTTGTACCTTGTGCCTTGAAACCTTTGGGTTATTGCATTGGGTAGTATGATGCTAGTGCTCAATTAAAGACCATGATCTTGTAACTTGACTAATGGTATATGCAATAAACACTAAAAGATGCTTTTTAGCAACATGGAACAAGGGGCTAGAGCATTGGGCTGTTTTATGGTGCTCTAGATTCCTCTCCCTAAGGACTTATCTGTAAGTAATCATCCGGGACTTACAGTACAGCTATGAGAGCTATATGGCTCTGGCTTTAGCTCAGTATGAGGACCTTTTCTAGCTTGTTAGTGGTTACCTTTATTAGCGTAAGAATGGCTTGACGAATCGGGTATAGTGCGGCTTCTATCCCCATGTACATAGGCTGCGTGTCAATGTGCCATCGGGAAGGGGGGCTCTACATCTGTTTGTCGAGTGAATCTAATGGCCCTAACTTGTTAGACGAGCCTTTGAAAGACTTCATAGTGAACCCTGCTGACCTTCCTTGGAAGTGGGTCAAGAGATTAGCTACCTCGGGCGAAAGGGTAAATCACGACTCACAGTGAAAGTGTATAACCTCTGCAAAGTGTAAAACTGGTATATCAGCCGTGCTCACGGTCACGAGCGGCCTCAGAACATTTACGGAATAGATGATCACTAATGGTTAATGATGATGAACACGGATGATGAAGATGCTCATTAATTATTACTGTTTATGCTATTCATTATTCATGTTTACCTGATCATGTGTTTATATGGGCTTGTGATAAACTTGTTGCTACTCCTATACTAAAATCATGACTCATTAAAAGCTAATCGCAGTTAAACCAGTGTCAGCCTTTTGAGCCTCATGAACCCCATATTATATTTGTTGAGTACGACATGTACTTATGCTTGCTTTACTTTTTAAATCTTTGGATGAAAATCCCGGATGGATACCAGATTGCTAGAGTTTGGAGGAATTAGGCTTGTGGTCAACCAGTCAGTTATCCCTGTGAATTTGGAGTCTTCGCCTGAAGATCGGAGTTGTCTTTCCATGGTCTATACTCTGAGGTTATATTATTTATACTAACACGTTATGTATTTAAGCATTGTCTATTGATATTACCCTTATTTGTAGCTATATGTGATATTTGACTTCCTGGGCTCACATATGATGTGTATCTGGTTTTGTTCTTAAAACCGGGTGCGACACCTGGTGAGCCTATATCTATCAATGTGTTCTCCTAACTCTCATCTGTCATCTCGCTCTCACATTCATGTGGTCCCATGGTCATTGTGCGAGGTGGTCGTCCGGCTGTCCCATGCAAGTTGCGTCGGCCGTGTCTGCTCGCCCATCCATGCATCTCCAACAAAACCATCCGGCGACAAGCTGCCTGTTCCTAAATCTTACAAGTCATAGTCGCCCAACATCTGTGTCCTGTAGCAAAAACAGATACTGTTTTTGGCTCTCGGTGAGCTCAGTGCCCAACGCCATGGTCCTCGTGCACTGTTGTATATCGATATCAAACCTATATGTAGCTTGCACAGTAAACAATTCTTTTCCACTTATATATATTATGCTTTAATTCCAGAAACTTCATTGTTTACATCTACACACCGTGGAGCCATATATCAGCCATCGTGATCTGTAGAGTCTATGTACGTGTATATGCTCGTCCGTCCTTCGAACCCCTAATCCTTCACACAAAAATCATTTTAACTCCATTTTGCTCCGTTCAAGTTACGTTAGATTCGTATCGACACAATCTATATGTTAGTGTCGATGTTTTTCAAGTCACATGTCTTTCTATATATAGCTAAATATTAAATTGATTAATATACATGCAACCAAATTTTATAATTAAAAGCAATGTAAGTAAATATATCGATCTTTCATAATTACTTGCTAACTTGATTAACGGAAACATGAATATGTTTTTAATATATAATTTGCTTAGCTTAAACGTCCATCATATACGGTTTGTTCAGATGCTCTCGCAATTATTTCTTTTGCAAAGATAAAGCTTAACTTGCTTAATAAATTATGTGAGAACATTTATAAAATAAAATAATGGTTAGCTTCAACTCAGTTTTAAGTATAAATATGATTTGTCCAATCTGAACTAATGACTCTTCCATGTTTATGTTTAACTAAAATAAATCAAGCTGGAGGTTGTAGGCTTTTCTTTTATATAATATAAACTCCTGGTAGTCGTTTCTTTTCAACTGTAGCTCCGTTTCCGGCATCTCTTGCGTTCTGTTGACCATAGCGATTGGTTCTCTTTTAGTATGTTGTTTTACCTTGTGTGGTGTACTATTCTTAGTTGCTTTTATCTATTGCTAGTATGTTTGCCTATGCATGGTGTTTGCTACGAGTAGAACGAGAACCGCTTGTGAGCGCTGAAGATCAGAAGGTGATGTCCAGAAGCAAAGTGTGAGGAAAATGTGAGCAAGAGTTAAATGCAAGTATAGCATGGGATCATCCTTGTTGTCCTATTCACTTTAATAACTTAATCATATGCATGTGTCTACCTTGGCAACCGTAGTAATTTTCCTAGCTATTTGATATCTTGGATTCCTTGTCACCTATGGGGTATTGCATTGGGTAGTATGATGCTAGTGCTCAACTGAAACCATGATTTTGTAACTTGACTAATGGAATATGTAATAAACACTAAAAGATGCTTTTTAGCAACAAGAAACAAGGGGGCTAGAGCATAGTTTTTGTGATGCTCTAGATTTCTCTCCCTAAGGATTTATCTGTAAGTGGTCACCGGGACTTACAGAACATCCATGAGTGCTATATAGCTCTGGCTTTAGTCAAGTATGAAGCAAGGTTTCTACCTTGTTAGTGGTTACCTTTATGGCACAAGAGGGGTGTGTTTCGGGTTGGGTGTAGTGCGGCCTCTGTTCCTAAGAGTACTTCTGCGTGAGTGTGCCTTTCGAAAGGGGGGCTCTACATTCACAGGGCATAGAAACCTAGCGGCCCTAACTTGTTAGACGAACCTTTGAAAGACTTCATAGTGAACCCTGTCGACCTTCCTTGGTAGTGGGTTAAGAGGCTGATCACCTTGGGTGAAAGGGTAAATCATGGCTCATGGTGAAAATGTACAACCTCTGTAGAGTGTAAAACTATTACAACAGTCATGCTCACGGTCACGAGTGGCCTTGGAACTCTTATAGAATAGATGATCATTAATGGTTAATTATTTATTCTATTCGTTATTCATGTTTACCTGATCTTGTATTTATATGGGCTTATGATAAACTCGTTGCTACTCAATCGCTTAAAACTATGACTCATTAAAAGCTAATTGTAGTAAACCAGTGTCAACCTTTTGAGCCTCATGAACCCCATGTTATATTTGTTGAGTACGACATGTGCTCACCCTTGCTATTTTCCCCACACCCCAGTCTCTAGTCAAAGTTGCTCAGAAGATTGAAGAGGACATGGAGGATTTCCTAAAAGACTGATAGAAGCACTTGGCATACGAAGCCCCCCGTCAGCCATTCCTGAGAAGAATGGAGCCTAACGATTAGTTAACGTTCCGTGATACTCTGATGTAAGTGTTAATATAGCTATGTATACGTTATTTAATAACATTGTTTCTGTTATTTTCCATTCTGTTATTGTATGTGTGGACTTCCTGGGCACACATATGGTGAGCTTGGTTTTCTTTGGAAAACTAGGCGTGACACAAGATCATGTACACACCACCCACATATATGCACTACTCCTACACTGGGGGTAGGCGCAAAAACATGCCTTCATCTAGATCCACCCAAAACTGTTTTACTCCTATACTGGGAGTGAACAAAAAACATGCTTGATAGGTTTTTCATCCCCAAATAAATACTCCAAGTTATGGTTGTTATCTCTCAAAAGTTTTGCTGCAGAATAGAGACATGGGGCTATGCAAAAGTTATTCATATAAAAAAGAGAAAAAAGGAGTTAAAAATGGACACAAAAGTGTCCAAGATATTTAAAACAATGGGTACTCAGACGCCCGCCTGGAAAAAAAGAGAGATGAATAAGATAGCCCCTGTTCTCTAGCAAATGTTTCCAAGTTTCAAAAGAGAGATATGTTTTTAAGGAGCAAAGTAGAATTAGGTTAGCCACCAAATATATCCACCATACATCCACACACATGCACATCTTAATTTGATTGTATGACTGAACTCTCTTTGGATCCGTTGTTTGACTTTACAATATATGCATTGCAAGTAGGCTCTAGCTTTCTCCCTACCCATGAACTCCACATAAGCCTTAGTGGTAGGAAGAGAAAAAGGCATAACATTAGTATTGCCTTGGTGAGGATCCATAAATACCACATATATTAAGAGACTTGAGAATGTCATACAATGGAATCTCTAAGTTTTATTTTGAAAACCTATAAAAACTCTGGAACAATGGTGGAACAAAGAACTTGAGATAGTGTTTGACTTGATCGTTCTGTCTTTCAATTGCTCAAGACCCAAGTGAAGGCTAAGAAGGCCCATGGTTGAAGGTAATATGGACAAGTTTGAAAGTCAGATCAGTTTATTCTAATCTGGAGGAGAATTTTTTATTGAACGCATGTGTACTTTTGAGGCATGAAAACATTGTAGCAACTCTTGATCCATTGCTGAGTTTAGCTTTGCTCAGGGACTGGCAAATGTTAAGCTTGAGGGAGCTTCTTGACGGTCATTAACATCAATTATAAACCATCAATATAACCTGTATTTATACTTAATACCATCACCAAACATAGGTATAGGGGTTTAAACTAATAAATTCCACGAGTTTGGTGAATCTGTGTTTTCAGCATGGTTTATCTAGAAAACTGTCAAGGGGGACCTATTCGTCAAAGAAAATTATAGAATTCCGCCGCGTAAACAGCGTGAGAAGATTCTAGAAGACTCGAGGAGGCTCTCCATCGAAGCAGACCCTGAGGGGTGCCATGTGGGGCTGGCCGGCCCCACCTATAGGCTGACCGGCCTGTGGTTCCCACTAGTCAGCCTCCGCTTCAAAAGTTGGTTCCCCACCGCCATTGAGATCAAATCTTCGCTATTTATTCAAGTCAGTTTGATCTGAGGGCTCAGGATTGAAGCTCCAGCCTATATATATCAACCCCTACCCCCCTCCCTTAGCAGATCCCTAAAACCCTAATTCATATCTTCAGGATCAGAGCCAACAATCAAGAGAAGATTAGTCCTCCATAGGATATAGTCTTATAAATAGAAATAGTGAGATGGAGAGTGAGTCAAGAGTTTGGAGGAGGTGACGGCCTGTTAGTACGCTCTCTACGTCTTGTACCTTGGTGGCTCCAAGGTCTATTTGTGCTTGCTTCTGAGGGTGTGTTTGGTTGAGCTATGGCTGTGGGAAAAACCTGATGTGGGCTGTGAGCTATGGAAAAGCTGTTGTGGGCTGTGAGCTATAGAAAAGCTAAAAGCTATTTGGTTAAACAAGCATAAAATATACCTTCTATCTTTATCTCTCTTGAAACAACTATGGAAGAGATTTTTATTCCACCAATTTTGAAAAGCAGAAAGCCAAAAGCAGGGTCAAACCAGCTTTAAAAATGTACTATGGAAAAGTAGCTGCTTCTGAAAAAGCAGCCTCCAAAAGCAGCCCCTTTGGTTGGGCTTTTGGCTTTTGAGGCCAAAAGCCAAAGCCAAAAGCCCAACCAAACGGAGCCTGAGACTTCTTTGGTAATCAACTTCTGATTCAAGTAAGCATCTTGTTTATATTGTTCTTCAGGTTCACGACTATTTTGAGTGCTTTATTTCTACTCTAGAGGGAGTAAAGTATTAATCATGAGTGTAAGCATGGTGCTTAGACTCAGGTTAATCATGGATGCACCCTGCATTCCAGATCAGTGGTAGATCGCGTGTGTCACATCAGTACTATATAGCCTCGTTGAGTACTTATAGCATCGTTGATCCTTTATAGTCCACCTCCCGTTTGTAGGTCGAGTAGGACCCGGTTACGAAGGAAAGCATCCTCTGCTAGTCTCTTTCCCTAGTAATGTCCCCAGTTGAACAGTAGAAGACATAGCTTACCCAAGTTAGAATTAGAGAACCTCAATTATCCTCTCTACGCTCCTATTTATCCTAACCCTGTTGCTACCTCTTGTTAAGTTAGACCGTAGTTAGTCTCACATGTTTCCCTGTGGATATGATACTTGGAATACTTCCGGGTGAAAGCTACAGTGGTATCCGTACACTTGCGAATTTATCTATGTGCGTTAATAAATACCAACAGAAGGCAAAACAATGGTATGCCCACAACATAGGGAAGGTAGCTGGCGATGAGAGGGCAAAACAATGGTACGCCCGCTTTGGTGTTTTGCGTTCTTCCCTATATGCTGAATCGCTGCCCTATGACAAGAGATACTCAACTTCCAACAAAAAGAGAAGGAAACCATAGGTGCAGCTTAGGACAAATTCTCAATTTTAACAAGATCTGGCCCAGACTTGTCTATACCCAATCATGTGCTCTTGCGGCATTTTTGGTTAGGGCTTAGCAAGGAATGTACCCTATAGCTCGATATAGCTGCTGGAGGTTCGTTTACCCATAAAACCACATCGAAAGGAGAAGCTCTCCTAGACCGCATTCTAGAGAACACTCCTCCGCTAGATCCCCTCCGTGTAGAACCTGAGCCAAGACATGAGAAAGTCTCTTCAGCTGAGGCCGAACCCATAACATCTTTAGAGAGACCCTCGCCTGAACTAGAAGATTCGGAGGAAGGTTTCCAACCTTCGAAACTTCTGTATTTTGAGGATGAATTTTTTGAAGACTTCGGAAATACCTCGAAGTACTCATGTCAAAAGAGGCCACCAGTTCCAGTCACTCCTCTTGAACCATTAGACAAAGAACCCTTTAAAGAGTCCATCAAGGAGTTTACCGCTATCATCAGCAATGAATAGGTGGAAGAGGGAGAGCATTCTTCTGAAGAAATTTAGATTCACGTCCCTCCTTCAACCATCCACTACACAGTTCTCGGAACAAAGGTGGATGTGCTTTACTCGCCCACTGTCGAGGCAAACTTGATGTCTATATCATTCGCATTTGCCTACTTTGGCAATGAACCCCTTGCTCCAACAAACAAATCACTTAGAAATAACCCACGGTCGGTCCTAAAAGGGCATGGAATTCTACACAACACTATGATTCTTCACGATGATGCCGTAATGGCTCTCATTTTTCATGTCTTTAACATTCAGGACTTCGACATCTTAATAGGGCATCCCCTAGAAAAACTCTTCTTGAACCCACCAAAAACAGGGGATTTGGACAAAAAGTTGGGGAGAGACACTTTTACCATTCCTATCACTCGAGCCAAAAACTCGGTGGCATAATCTCTCCCCCATCTTGACCTACCCAAGGAAGTTATGTCGGTTCTACCCTTTGATTCTTCAGAGTCATCCTTAGAAAAGGATGCAAAATTCTTTGTAGAAGAAGAGGATGACTTAGGAGAAGCCATAGATCTTCCCACAGAGGAAGAGCCTGACATGACCTATGGTTGCAGCTTAAATCCCTACCCACTGGTCTATCGTTATGCTTTTCTCAATGGCGACAAAGAAACTCCTATAATCATTAGCGATAAGCTTTCTGATGAGGAGACATCCAAACTCATCATCATTTTAGAGAAACATAGGTCAGTCTTTGGATATTCTCTATAAGATCTTAAGGGGATTAGCCCAACTCTCTGTACCAAGCACATTCTGATTGACCCTTCGAGTACACCATCTCGAGAGCCTCAGCGTAGGCTCAACAATGAGATGTGGGAAGTCATGAAGAAGGAAGTCCTCAAACTTCTTCACACCTAGGATAATCTATCCCATGCCACATAGTGACTGGGTTAGTCCCATCCAAGTGGTTCCAAAGAAAGGAGGCATGACGGTCGTTGAAAACAATAAAAACGAGTTAATTCCACAACGAACCGTCACAGGGTGGAGAATGTGCATTAATTACCGGAAACTCAATGCGGCAACAAAGAAAGACCACTTTCCACTACCTTTCATTGATGAAATGTTAGAGCGGTTAGCGAAGCATTCTTTCTTCTGTTTCCTTGAAGGGTATTCGGGGTATCATCAGATCCCATCCACCCCGATGATCAGAGCAAGACAACATTTACATGCCCGTATGAAACATACGCATATCACATAATGTCATTTGGGTTGTGTAATGCACCTGCATCATTCCAACGGTGCATGATGTATATTTTCTCTAACATGATAGAAGAAATCATGGAGGTTTTCATGGATGATTTTTTAGTTTATGGCAAAACCTTTGATCACTGTCTGGAGAATCTAGACAAAGTCTTGTAGAGATGCCAAGAGAAGGACCTGGTACTTAACTGGGAAAAGTGCCACTTCATGGTCCATAAAGGCATTGTTCTTAGGCACCTTGTGTCCAAGAGGGGGATTGAGGTAGATAAAGCCAAGATAGAAGTCATTGAGCAACTACCACCCCCCATGAACGTAAAAGGAATCCATAGCTTCCTAGGTCATGCAGTGTTCTATAGGCGGTTTATCAAGAATATTTCATAAATCGCTAGACCCCTCATGAACCTGTTAGATAAGGATGCACCTTTTGAGTTCATAGATGAGTGCTTAAATGCTTTCCACACTATCAAGAAAAGCACTCATCTCAGCGCCAATCATCCAACCACCCGATTGGTCGCTGTCGTTCAAGATCATGTGTGATGCTAGTGACTATGCTATTGGTGCGGTCCTTGGCCAAACCAAAGATAAGAAGCATCACATAATCGTATACACTAGCAAAACGCTGACAGGGGCACAACTTAACTACACTACCATAGAAAAAGAGCTCCTAGTAGTTGTCTTTGCTATTGTGAAGTTTAGATCTTACTTAGTGGGTGCAAAAGTTATCATTTATACTGATCATGCTACACTTAAATGTTTACTCACTAAGAAAGACGCTAAACCTAGATTAATAAGATGGGTTCTCTTACTCCAAGAATTTGACCTTGAGGTAAAAGATAAAAAGGGAGTAGAGAACACTGCCGTCGATCATCTATCGTGTTTGCAAGTTACTAACATGCAGGAACTGCTAATAAATGACTTCCTATACAATGACATGCTATTGAAGGTGACGAACACAAACCCATTGTACGCAAACATCGTGAACTTCATGGTTTCAGGATATGTACCACTAGGGGAAAACAAAAGAAAGCTGCAAGCAGAAAGCAGATGTCACCTTTGGGATGACCCATACCTGTACAGGGTATGCTCTGATGGCCTGTTGAGAAGATGTGTACCAATGGCAGAAGGATTGCAAATCATCGAGAAATGTCATGCAACACCGTACGGAGTTCACTACGGAGTATTCTGCACACAATCCAAAATCTAGCAATGTGGGTTCTTCTGGCCGACAATGTACAAAGACACCAAGGAGTTCATCCGAAGGTGCCAAAAATGCTAGCTGAAAGGTGGCATTATACCTCGCAATGCAATGCCCCTCCACTACACCTACAAGTTGAGATCTTCGACGTCTGGGGCATTGACTTCATGGGGCCATTCCAAAAGTCCCATGACAGCGAGTGCATCCTCATCGCCGTTGACTATGTGTCCAAATGGGTGGAAGCTCTACCATGTTGAGTTACTAACGCTAGGCACGCAAGGAAGATGTTCCATGAAGTAATCTTTCCTCGCATTGAAACACCATGAATGGTGATAAGCGATGGAGGATCCCACTTCATTGACAAAACCTTTAGAACCTTCCTAAAAGAGCTTGGGGCCAAGCACAATATTGCCACCCCATACCATCCTCAAACAAGCGGTCAGGCGGAAACTTCAAATAAACAGATCAAAAATATCCAATAGAAAACGGTCAATGCAATAGGAAAAGGATGGAAAGATAAGCTACCCAATGCACTTTAGGCATACAGGACAGCTTATAAAACTCCCATTGGCATGTCGCCGTTCTAGCTTGTCTATGGAAAAAGCTGCCATTTACCAGTTGAACTTGAACACCGAGCTCACTGGGCCATAAAGAGCTGGAACATGGATGTGAAGCTAGCTAGTAGAAATCGTCAAAAACAAATTGCTGAGCTAGAAGAATGGCGAGAGAAGGCGTACTACTAGTGCCAAGCTCTACAAGGAAAGAACCAAGAGATGGCATGATCACCGAATCCAATACAAAGAATTCAAGGAGGGAGATAAGGTTCTTCTGTTCAACTCCCGAGTTAAACTCTTCGGTGAAGAAAACTAAGAAGCGAATGGCAAGAACCGTACACCATCATCAACACTTCGCCACACGGTGTGATCACCATCCAGGACGATGACAGTAACATTTTCAAAGTTAACGGTCAACATTTAAAAGTTTTCCTAGAGCCTTCTTATAACACTAACTTAGAAATAGATAGAATAGATTTAATTGCTTTTGATAAGTTTATTCAAAACTTATGAAAATTAAAAAATTAATTATACTAACATATTCTTTCATTTACTTAAAATATAAAAATTTGCTTTATCTTCTTAAGCAAGTCATCATGGTAAAATGACCTTTATGCCCTCACTAGACAAACCATGATTCTTGCTCAATCTTGCTTGATACATGCTGAACACATGAATATCCATTCATAATTACAAAATCATGTGAATTTGCAATATGAATATTCTCTTGATTCACCATGATCATGTGCATCTCACCCTATCACTCACTGATCATACCGAATAAAAATCCGACACCAGCATCTCTAGGATCACCATGCATGCACACTGCACCTGGACGAAAATCCAGGCCAGGAGGAGGACCTAGGGGTGCCACCTGTGGCTCCGCTGGCCCCCAATCTTTGCGTGCATCTCTTTGATCTTCCTGTGTATCGCAGCCATGGTGGTGCTTGGTTTGTTTCCTTCACGGCAGAGGACCAAGCACCTATAAGAACCACCCCATAGCCTCACCTCTCCTCACACCAAGCTATAAGCTTTCTTCTCTCCCTCCACTTAGCACTCAAAGCCCTAAGCTCAGCAATGGCTAGCCACACTCTCACTTTGTACAAGGGCTCGTGCTCCACCTACAACCTTGATGGCATCCCGGCCTCCATAGAATTAGTACATGAGAGCTCTTATGTGAGGGAGGAAGCTAGGATAATCACCGAAGCACCACTCGCTATCATGGCACCACCAAGCTATCCCATAAGCAGTGGTTCGAGCCTCAAGACCATGGCACGTTCCAAGGCACCCCAAATGGCACCAAGGAGAAGAAGGCGGCACCAACATGACCTACCACTGGCGCCATCGGCCTCAAGCGAAAGGCACCCGATGTTGGCAGAACTAGCAAGCGCTCTGTTGTAATGCCTTCAGGCAATACGGTCTCTCACACTAGTTTGTCCTATCATATCGCTAGGCCTAGTCTCTCCTACACCATGGTAGGCGTGCGCAAACTCGAAGGAGGGTATGGCAAGGCACTCATGCGCAAGCCAGCTAAAAAGCTAGAAAGCAAGTCGGCCCCATTAGGAAAAGGGTCGGAATCCTCAGGTGCACCCCTTAGATTCACAAGGATGGTGAAGCCTCAAATTAGAGGGTAGCCCACTGGATTCCTTAGCGACATTGACAACGAGCAGCCACCCAAAGGCCCCACGCTCGCATCCCTTAGTGCTAGCAACAGAAGTCTATGTGAAAGCATTAAAAAGGCTAATGATCGTCTCGCCGAGAGTCTAATGAAAATCAAAGACCTCAGTGATGAGATCAATGAGCTTCACCGCAGGCTTTGGAGAAAAGGATTGCTAGAGTCACTAAAGCAGTGGGAGTAGAGCACTGCTCTAAATCAACCTTTCTAGGTCACTCTCACTGCAAGAATAAATTAGGCACATTTCTTTATATTTCAAGTTGTCATTCCCATCATATTTGATTTTCAGTCATGTAATGCGACTATCAATTTATAAATAAAGATTTTATTATTAGAGATATTTGTTGCACTTATTTTCTTGTTCTTTTTGTCATAATAAAGGCAGGAAAGAAAACAAGTGTGGGGGAGGAACCACACTCACCTCCAACTCGGTTGCACAAAAGACGGCCAAATTCAAATTTAGTTTGTGCAACTCTCACTCTCTCATTCCATACTTAAATAAGAAGCTTTAAAAACTGAATAAATTATAAAGTAAAAAGAATATGCTCCATATCCATGTCTTCCTGTGATTAAGAAGTTTGCACACTTTTTATTCCTTGCTGAAATTCCTAAAAACTTGTGAACACTTATCATAGGGAACCCATTTTATCTAAGTAATTGACGAATGAGATATAGTAGGATGACATGACGCTTGCTCATTCCTTGCAAAGTACTTGGGATATATTTTTACAAATCAAAACTCAAATAGCATATTTCTTGAATGACATTCAAATACCTACCAAGGCCATATATGATCTTACATGACAAACCTTCCATATATGCCTCTTACTTTGTGTTGAGTTTGGTCAAGTTTTGTGACCCCTGTTGAGAGATGTTTCATGCTCCCAAGATCAAAACTCACGTACACGCCACAAATAAATAGCTATTCCTACACTGTGAATACGCTACAACATGTTTTCATCACCAGCAAAATAAATACTCACTGCTCTAAAAAATTGTTCTCTCAAGCAAGTTTCTAGAAAGAGACAGCAAGGCAAAAAGTATTGAAAAAAATGCGACACATGAAGGTCCCAAAGTATAGAAAAAAATAGGGACACATGAAGGTCCCAAAAGAATAGAAAAAATGATGAGCACATGAAGGCTCATGAGAAAAAGCTAGCCATGTCTCAAAACAAAAGCTAGAGAAAGGGATCATATCAAATAGAGGAGTATAATTCCACCAAAAATATTCCACACACTTGCATTGTTTTGATCTAAGGGTATGACGCTTCTCTCCAGTGCGGTCCGGGATTTGACTTTACAACAAATGCAAGGTAAGTGAGCTTCACAAACTTTCATCCTTACCCAAAGCTCCATATAAGCTTATTAGAAATAGGATGATCAAAAGAGAAGGCAAAACTTCAAAATATGCCTTGGTGAGGAACCACTTCCAAAATTTGAGTGACCCAAGAGAATCATTCAAGGAACAAAAAGCTATCTTTATATTTTCAAAATCATACAAAAACCCAAGTTTCTGAGCAGGGATAGAGTGAGAAGATTTGAATCCAGGCTATTCCATTTTTCAATTGCCCAAGATATTTTGGTAGACACTTGGAAGTTCACAGGTTCAGGTGAAATTTGGAATAACCTGTATGCAGATTTTCAAATCAAGGAGATGAACCCTCTTAGTCCTCAGAACTTTACTCGAGGATGAGCAAAGGACTAAGTGTGGGGGAGCTTGTTGGCGGTGTTTAACTCACATTTCTACAGCCACCATTTAAACAAAATAAAACAAATATGAATGCCAAAACTTAGAATTAGGGTTTACAACTCATATTTTCCATGAGTTTTGGTATATACATGTTTTGCAGGACAATATGTGAAAACACACCAAAATGCGCAATCGAGAAGGCGCATTCGAGCAAAACAGAAGCAAAGCCCAACCAAACTTCATAATCGGGCCAGAATACCAGCGTGGGAGCCCTCCAGGCCTAGCCAGCAACCTACCAGAGCAAGGCGGTGGTGAGTGGGCTGGCCTAGGGTGCAGCCGCACCCATGGTGCGGGCATACCGCCCCTAGCTTTGCTCAGCACCACCTTGCTCAGGCAGTGCATTCAATGCTAGGGGAGGCAGTTGCATGTGGTGTTTTCCTAAAATACAAGCAAACTGACCTCCTCCAAGCCTATATAAGAGGACCCCTCTTCACATTAAAGATCATCATACATATTTTGGAGAAGAAGAAGGGCTACACACATTCCATTAGCTTCTAGCTTGACTAGTTAGGGAGTGAGAGAGGGAAAGAGTGAGAGGATTAGCGGAGTAGTGTTACCCTCTACTTTTTGCACTCAATGAGCCTTGTACATTGGGTGGACGGAGTGCCAGACCTGTTGGCCCCTCTACACTTGTACCTCCACAATCGTCTTACTACTTGGAGTAAGAAGTTCGTGTTCATTTTTTGGTTTGATCCCTTAAGTAAATGTTATCTTTGTTACTATTTACTTGTGGGTTCATCGTCCGTCCTCGCGGTGGGTGCTCTAGTAGAGGACTCTTAATAAAGACGGAAGTTCTTGTCCAACGCTAGAGTAGTAGCGGTTAGCGTAGACGTGATGTCTAAGCTACATGTTACCTTCATTTGCCTCGTATCCCATGGTTGAGGGGTAGGCGGCAGGTGGTGATAGCCATGTCCGTCCTTTGTAATCCCCCACGTTCGGATACGGCGTAGAGCCATAGGCCGGTATCACCTAGCATACCAAGCGTAAGCCAGTGCCCAAAGTGAGTCTGTAGTGGCAAAGTTATCGTTTAAGGTTTCTACCCTTAGAAGAACCTCACTACCTGAGTTATCCTTCCTCTCGTTCTCTTGGTAAACTAGCCAAAAGACTGCTTACACTACCATTCCTTTGGAAAAATACGATACCCTAAATACTTCTAGGTGAAGTGCTACAACGGTACTTCCGTGCGCTTGCGGACTTTTCTGTTTACGCTAAGAAGCACCAACACTAAGAACAAGGTGTGTGTGAACTCATCGATTTCCTGTCTAGTCTTGCTATGGTCTACTTATGCCACAGTCTAACACAAATGAAGTTATAGGAAATATCTGAGAAGGACAAGTGAAACCGTGCAAAAGTGAAGTACCACCAGGCTATAGGATCTCACTCCTATGTTGTCCAGCTATAAACATTTATAAGTGATGGTTATATTTTATTGTTACTCTTGCCTTTGTATAAATATAAACAGAAACTCATGTGCAATGTGAACAGAAGGAGAACAAGAGGAAGACCGCAGAACATGATCAAGGACTTGATGAACAACATGATGATCAAGGACTTAAAGAACAACACCATTGACCTGATGAAGATGTTAATGCTGTGGAAATCTTCAAGGAGTTCCATACTAGTAGTAAAAAGGGCCTGAGTGATGATGCAAGAGTAGTAATTGTAAGCACCTTCATTTGCTTTCCTTGAAATCTCCTGAAGCCATTGCCATAAAAGAAGAAAATGTAGCAGGAACCTAATATGGCAACGTCATTTAATTTTGAAGTTGCAATTTTATACCAATCAATATGGTACTTGTACATTGCACTTATGTAATCTCTATCGGTAGTAGGCTGCGAAAGACCTATGCATTGTGCTTATGTAATTTCTATCAACAGTAGGCTGAGGAAAACCTATGCATTACTTGTTATGAATTAATCTCTTGGGTTTTCAATTGAAGTCCTCTTCCACTATCTGTAACCTAATATTTTACTACTTGAATTTCATAGGAAGTTATGAAAACTATGCAAGCAAAACCTATTACTGATGGGCAGCAACCAATGACTAGTGCTGATGTTGTTTCCAAGGTCCTCTGCCTCTCCTAGGCAAGCGGCAACTACCTTATTTTGAAGAATGCTGGTATCCCGACAAGCTCTACCAGAGCAGAGACATCGGCGGAGAGAGTGCTTCGGGAATAGCTTATTGCTGAATAGGAAAGTTCCTCTACTCATGTCAAAAAAGTAGATGAACTGAAGATGAAGACAGAAAAGACTGAAAGGAACTTTGAGGAATTCAAGAAACTGCAACAAGTGGAGTACAATAGGCTCTGTGAGCAAGTCATGCGCTTCAGCGCTCCTAGTAACTCTTAGTATTCAACTCCTATGGCTTAATGCGGTGAACATTTGTGGTTTGATGTGTGAACTCATGTGCCGGTATGATGTGGTGATACTCTGTCAGTGGCTTGTTGCTGATGTGTGAAATGTTAATTGTTGTTATTTGATTGCCAGGCTGAATAATTATGTAGTCAATCTATGCAGTAGTGATGATCTTGAATTACTTTTCTAATGAATTGATTGTCCTGCACGCGGTCGAACCAGGACAAGCCATGTGATCAAATAAAAAATGCGTCACATGGACAAATAGTGCATGACACGTGAATTAGCCAGGACACGACACGTGGGCTATTAAAAATCCGACACGTGGAAGGAAGTCGTCAAGCCACATGGCCGAATAAAAATACGAAATGTGGACGGATAGCACCGTGACACGTGGTCGAATAATAAACGGCCATGTGGACCAATAAAAATACGACACATGGTCCAGTGAAGAAGTGACACATGGTCCAACCATAACACGACACGTGTGCCAATAGAAAACTGATATGTGAAACAATAGGGACCCGACACGTGGTCTAGTAAGAACCTGAAACGTGCAAGAACCAGAGAGATGGCCACGTTGTGCAATAAGAAGGTGACACGTACCCAAACCATCTCCAATGCATCCGACTATAGCATGTACACATGGAAAGCATCTCCAACAGAAGGCACCCACCAGCGTGGCAGCCCCTTGCCACGCATGCTAAAACAGTTCTAGGACGATTAGTTTTTCATCACAGATCAAGCCACTTCTATGATGATGTTTTAGGATTCGTCACGAAAGTTCAAATGTGACACGCTTTCTATGACGAGCCATTTTTCGTTATAAATTCGTCATAAAACTAAAATTATGATAAATTTGGCTTCTTCAGTGACGAAAGTTGTTCGTCATGTAAGTGTTCTTTTTCCTAGTAGTGATAGTGAAGACAACAGGGAACGTTCCAGGAGAGGCCACACGGAGACCTTAGTTACCCGACCAGAAGGTTGGCCCTTGCGATGGCATCCTTACGAGCGGATCCAATGAGGACTAGTGGAAAGCATGAGCATTTCGATGCCTTGGGAAAAACTGTCGCGAGGAAGTTTCTATATTCTCTAACTCAATCTACATTTTTGTATTTACTTACTTTGCATTCCTTAGTGTGTGCTTTGCCTTCCTAGTCTAGCTTGCTATGTTAGTTGATAGAGTTGGAATCTAGGGTACAAAACTCTTTTTGCGTTAGAGAGAAACGCTTGAAAAACCTAATGCACATCTAGATAGATCTTGTGTAGGATTTTATAAGTTGTTTTCGGCCCTTAGTTTTTTAAGTAAATTAATTCACCCCTCCTATTAGGCATCATGGTCCCTTCATTAGTCTAGGCTCATAGGGAACCACATAATCAATCCTTAAATGTTTTGTGCAATAAAATATTAGTCCCATATGAAAAATTAGTTGGAGATTAACTCTGGTTGAATAGGTATCTATTGTGCATATTTAATGTAATGTTCAGAAAGATGGAAGACGAGCCACGTTGCATGTTCAAATGGCCCAAGCCCGCAATGCGTATAGCCTGAGGTTTAGTCGGCCATAGTACGACATGAGTAGTGCTGTGCTAGTGAAGGTTTTGCAACTCCAAACAACAGAGTAAGGGACAGAAAAAATGGACGCGAGTAAGTGACGACCATAAAAGTAAAAAAGAGTGGAGTAACCGACAATAGAAATGAGGGAAGATGGACCCAAAGTGAGGGCGCGATCGTGAAAGTGAAAAGAGTGGAGTGAGTGATGAAAGAAAAGAGGTTGGGACTTGAGAGTGAAGAAAGATGGACCAAGGGAAAAAAAATTCGACTATTTAAGATTAAGTATATAGATATAAATATAGATAAAAAAATTGCTATAACAACATATTTAGGTGGCCTGTATCTGTCAAATTTTTCAACCGTTAGATTGAAAGGAACGATCTTTAAGCCTTGAGGATTGGCAACAGAACAACTCGTTATTATTAATACAAAATACAAAAGAGTCAGAAAACAAATACAAATAGAGAAGGAATGATAAGCAAAAAAGATCATGTTGTCCGGCCCAAATTAGAATGTGGGCCTAAATTATTTCAAACATTGTCATATTCTAAGGCCCATTTAACTGAGACAAGTCTCGCTAGCTCTTTTTTTTTTCGCAAACGGGGCGGACTGCCCTGGCGGCCTTGGCCTTCACTTTCTCAGGCAGTCCGGTACTCCGGTGGTGCTCGTCGGTGGGCGGTGGCCACTGGCCACTGGTGAGCGCAAGTGCTGAGGGTACCGACAAATGCCGTAATCTGAGGCTAAGCGTCGAAAGCTTTCTGTCTCCCTTCTTTTTCCTCTCCGGTGTATGTTGGCGTGTCATTCTTCTCATCCGCAATCAGCGCACTGCGCATGCGGCCGCCTCCTGCTCGATGGAATGCCAACCCCGACAAGCGCACACAAATTGCTTCGGAGGTTGAAGATGGCGTCGGCATCATCACCCCATGGCGCGCTGCTCCAGCACGCACTGTCCATCCTGACACTGGACGAGGTGGCTTTGACCTGGACGCTTGCTCTCCTGCCGCTGCCGTGGCCTCTGGAACGGATGCCTATCATCCTAAGGGCAACAAGGGCACGGAGGCAAGTTGTTTCCTCTGTTTTTGTTTCTTTTTTTTTTCTTCATATATTGACCTAATCATTGCAGTCGTCAATCTATTCCCGCCAGCAATACGAAGAGCTAAGGTGCATACCTGTCCCACGCGTTTTCACAGAGCCAAGTGGATTTGGTCTGCCTTTTAACATGCGGGAGTGGGAGTGTGGGACCACGTTTTAGCTCCTTCTCATGTCAACATTTTGATTTTTCCTTGAACGAAGTTTCGTTGCGCCTTCTTTGTCCATGTCCACTGTCTTGACTGCACCCTCCAAGTCTCCTTCATCATATATGTCTTTCTTTTTATTATTATAATAATCTATAGAATAGAAGTATCCGCATCGGTCATTACATTTGGTGGTGTTCAGCAAGTATACATGACAGGGAAGAACTGCTCTGGAGCTACTAGCAAAAGCACCAGCAGTCTCTCTGCAATCTATCTAAGCTGCAGCTAGCGCCTGCCTTCTGAAGCTTTGCATCCTGAATCCAAGAAGCTGATTTTGGGAACATGGAGTAGTAGTAGCAGAGAAGCTGATCCAAGCTGGGATTCAAGGTACTTGCTCTGAACTCCTACCAGCAGACTTTGTAAGTTTGTAAGTAATAGATGAAACTATGAAAGCAGATGACTTCATCTGTTCCTGCTTGCTTCTTCAGTAACCACACGCTGCTTTGTTCTGACTCTTCTCAGTGAGGGCCACACATACAGCTCAAAGTTTGAACTGTTAATCAGCATAAGTGTCATACTGCAGCTGCTGCTGCTCTAGCCTTTTGGAAACATATTTAGCATCCTTAAGAAACCTTCTGCAGCCATTTGGAGACTTTTAATGTCTTGTGAAGCATTTTTTAAGGGTTAACGCCTTCTGAAAGTAGCCATCTGGGCTCATCTGCTCCATCACTTGTCACAAGATTGCTATGTTGTTCACTGTTTACAGGGCTAGTGAAATTCTGATTGCATTCAATTTACTTACTTTTTTCTCAAATAGTTTAGTTAATTTTTAATGTGGCAGTCCTATTCTATGGCAAACACGATTTTCAGGATCGAGAAGTTTTCCTGTGTGGTGCACGACAGGCAGAAGCCTTCACCACACTGTTCCTGATGTTCTTGCTGGAGACCGACCTAAATTTAGACTTCTCAAGCTTTTGGTTGAGGTTGCTTGTAAGTCTTCTTGTGACACTCTTAGCTTCTTCAGAGTGCAAATTGGTGTGGATCATTAGTGTTTAATGGCAACACATCAACTGTTATGACCGGCATCCCCTATGCCAAGCGCAGGCCCAATAGTGGCTAGGGGGCCGGTCTGTTAAGGGGCTTAGAGGCCCAATTTATCGCTTATTTGGTATTTTCTTAGAGATAGATATAGTTCCTTAATTATATCATCTATAGGGAAGGATAAATACTTATAATCTGGGATGATTGGAATTAAGCAGAAAGCAACAATTAAGTTACTGGCTTCCCTTGGGAGCCAGTCGTCCCTGTCCTCTCTCCCTCACGTGAGCTCTAGGGCTGCAGCAGCAGCCGCCGCACTCTCGCCGCCACGGCCCCTCGCCGACGTCGAGAGTACAGACCACGTCCTCCCCTCTTCCACCCCTATAACCTGTGCAGCAACTCCGGTAGGGCATCAAGTCCTATCAACCTGGTATCAGAGATGTCAGGCCCTAATCTCACCAAGAATTAAGAAGGAAATCCCTTCCTACTTGCTCGGTCGTGGGCAAGGCCCCCGGTCGGCCTCGGCCTCCCTCGCAGCCCCAGCCACCACAATTATGGCCGTGAACAGTACCTGCTTTACTGTAGCGTCGCGGCACTATAGGCCGCTCGTCGCCGCCTCTCCCTCAACTCTCTCTATCTCCATCCTAGCAGCCACATAACAATCTAGTATTAGAGATGCCAGGTTCCGATGAGCCACTGCCGGATCCCTTCGCCAAGGTGCTGGCCGACATTCACTAGCAGCTGGCGTCTCTCTCTCTCTCTCTCTCTCTCTCTCTCTCTCTCTCTCTCTCTCTCTCGGCGCAGCAGGCGTCTCTCTCGACGCACCTGGATGCTGTGGAAGCCCGACAATTAGCGACCACCATCACCACCATGCCGCTAGTGTTCCCCTACGGCTGGCCAGGCTATGGGACAACAGCCATCTCCATAACCGGCGCCCAGTAGATCCCAGTCACGGGCGAGAAGTTGCAGCAGATTGAGCAGCCGATGGACAACGCGACGGCGTCGGCGGGGAAGATGCTTACCCGCCAGGTGTCGGCTGCGGTGCGGCTGCAGGCTGCTACGCGCGGCCTCCTAGCACGTCGGCGGATTCGGGAGATGTGCTATCTGCAGCTGATTCAGCCCTGCAACCCTTCGCAGCTCCTCCAAGTTGCGCTTCGCTGCGCGGAGGACCTCGATCTCGTCCGCTGCGTCGGGGATCTCGGGCATGCGGTTTCCCCCACGGGCTGCGGGCATGCTATTTTCCCTGCGGGCGGCGAACTCAAAGTTTGTGGCGGCGGCGGTTGGGGAGGCGCACCCCTCCACCTCGTTCTCTATTGAAAGCCCTCCGCTCTTCTCTGTGCGGTGCAGACCAGCAGCCGTCTGGCGGGGAGAAGGCGTGGGGTCACCAGCGAGAGCGCACCGCGTAGCGCCGTCGCATTCCGCCACTGTCCGCCGCGAGGGCACCTCTGCTGGTTGCTGTTGCGACCACTTCCAGGTGGCCATACACATACACCCCTTTCGTCTAGATGGTGTCCATGGGATCCAGGAGGCTGTACACGTGCAGGTTTGGCATGCGGATGGTGTCCACCTTATGTTCAGGAGTCAAAAATAAAGAGTCCCTGTCCATTTCAGGTTGAGAATAATAAAATAAGCCAAGATGTAAAAGGCTTGTTTTTAGGTGTTATTAGGAGTCGTGTCAGCGTTATAAGTTGGTTAGGTTGCAGCTCGAGGACGAGCTGCATGTCCAGGTGGGGTGTAGTGTTAGAGTACGTCATGAGCCTATTGGGCCTGGGCTAGCGGTATAGCCCGCTAGTAATAGGGTTAATTAGAGATAAGGGTCGCTTGCTTAAGGGTCAAGTAAGCCTTGCTTGAGAGTCCAGTAAACCTCTATATAAGTAGAGGAGATGTATCAATCTAATCAAGCAAGAATTAAAAAGGAAATCCCTTCCCTCTTGCTCGGCCGTGGGCAAGGCCCCCGGCCGGCCTCCGGCCTCCCTCGCAGCCCCAGCCGCCACAATTATGGCCATGAACAGTACCCATTTTACTGTACCCGCGGGCATTATAGGCCGCCCGTCGCCGCCTCTCCCTCAGCTCTCTCCCTCTCAATCCTAGCAGCCACATAACATCAACATGCAGGCAGTGGAAGTCACAGAACCTGCTGTCCAGCTTTTTTCAATTGCCATCACTGCAGCGAAATAATGTGTCACACAATAATATAAGGAGGTGCTATTTCTCTAGGTGCAGATGCAGGAACATGCAGGAATCAGTATGGGAGAAATAAAGTGGGACATTGGAGGAGTATTACTGTGGTAGGGTGGCATAAAACATATAACTATATAAGCAATGCTCTTTTCAACTGACATTTTACAGATTTCTTATTTACGAGTAGAATTCTCAGTAGGAATTGGTTGGCAACGGTCTTTCTTTGTGTGTGTTCTGAGATCTAAAATTCAAACTTGTTCCTGACTAAAACTAATCTGGCATGTGGAATTTCTACTGAATAATTTTCTGATTCATATATGGAAGTATTTCGAGCAAATTTCACAAAACTACATCTATGTATGTAGTATATCAACGAACTAGTTAGCTTTAGCTATTCTTTGCACAATTTATCAGAAAGCACACTTTTCCACCATCCACTGCAAAGCTAATTGCAGCATATTATATTTTTTATGTGGCAGGCAAGTTTCATCACTCATTCATTTTCCATTTGTGCTTTGACTGGATCATCCAGGAGTTGTTCGGCTTCTCTGTTCGTTACTCGCTGATATCCTAGAGAAAATATGTCAAACCACTTATTGTTAAGCAAGTATAGATGACAGGAAGTACTGCACTTTAAGCTACCAAAAGCCACATGGTTTTCCAGCTATATCAAAGTGTATCAGAAAAACAGACCATCTGGCTAAGCTTCACCTACCCTTCTGTAGCTCTGCATCATGAGAACCAAGTTCTGATTTCAGCAGCACAATGGAGCACAATTGCTTGTATCCACATCATAGCAGATTGTGAACAAATATAATAGTTTATCCTGAGTGCTAGCACGGGCAAACATTTAAACATGGATCTTGTGACTGGTGCAATTAATAACCTCGTTCCCAAGCTGGGGGAGCTGCTTAAAGAGGAATACAAGCTGCAGAAGGGTGTGAGGAAGCGAGTGGAGTGTCTACAGATAGAGCTCGAGAGCATGAGTATTGTCCTCCACAAGGTGGGCCAGCTAATGCCGGACCAGCTCGATGAGCAGGTCAAGGCATGGGCCCGTGAAGTAAGGAAGGTGTCATATGACATGGAAGACATCCTTGACACCTTCCTGGTTTGCGTGGAGCGCCATGAGCCTGCTACCATGGACAGGTTCAAATGCCTCCTGGAGAAGATGGCCAAACTGTTCAACAAAACCAAGGCACGCCATAAAATCGCCACCGCCATCAAAGATATCAAGAAGCAGCTTCAGGAGGTTGCTGACCGGCGTGGCAGGTACATGGTTGGTGATATTATTGCTAAGTCTACTGTAACGATTGTTGATCCTCGCCTGTCAGCTCTGTATAATGACGTGACAAAGCTTGTTGGCATCAACAAGGCAAGCGATGACCTCATATCTATGCTGTCACCCCAATGTGATGATGGGGCATACATGATGGACAAGGTGAAGAAAGTCTCTATTCTTGGACCTGGTGGATTGGGCAAGACCACTCTGGCCAAAGCAGTGTATGAGAAACTTAAAATAGGTTTTGGCTGCGGGGCCTTTGTTCCTGTTGGCCGGAATCCTGACATTAAGAAAGTTTTCAAGGACATTCTCATTGATCTTGACAAACAACACTACACAACATGTTTCAATATGATGATACTAGATGAAAGGCAGCTCATTGATGAGCTTCGAGGATTTCTCAAGAACAAAAGGTGCACGTCACCCCACCCAATGGTTTTATGTTGGCTAGTGCTTTTTTTACTCCAGTAATTGTACGTAAATCTTATTATGTTGTAGGTCCCAATAGAATTATCTTCATTATGTTAGTTTGTGTGATACCCTCTACAATCGTGCATCTTTGATATTCTTCTTTTGAGAAAAAAAATGTAGGTTGATTTGTTTCTTTCTAAAAGGTCTAGAAACTTTGAGTCAATTAAACTCAAGTGATGCCTTTTCCCTAGCATATTAAAACATTACGATGTTTTGTTGAATCGAATTAGCATTTGGATAGGCTCTTCGTAAAATTTCTAGTAAACAGTACCTAATGCTCACATATATACCTCATATAGGCCCATCTGTCCAAAGCTCAAATAGTCATACCACTACTCACATATATATCAGATGTAATATTTGGCTAATTAAGATAAGCATAAAAGAGTGGATTGATTAATTCAAGTAACTATGCTTTGTAACGAAATGATCCATTATTTCAAATATAGTTATAGGTCCACATGGTGCTATGTACATTGCACTCATGTAGATATTCCTTTATTGCTGATTTCAGGAAGTGGAGAGAAAGAAAAAATAAAAAAATGTGGGTCACAGATCACATGATATGTAGATGAAGTTCACTAGCAAAATAAAACCATCATTGTAGTACAATGGAAGAAGACCATAAACATTCTGAGTGTAGATTAGTCTACACAATTAAGTTGTATAGTACACTACAGAAACAATTAAATTTTAAACTAAAGGCAGACATGAGCAACTCTTGTTTTCCTGATGGCATTATGAAGTATAAATCACTCCTCTTCTGCTCAGTTAGTAAAACTCCATCAGAAAATATACTATCTCTATATGTTTATAATTGATAATAACGATTTTATGAATTAACGATCCACTAATTGCTTCAGTGTTCAACATAGTTTTACTAAATCAGGGCTCTTTGCATTGTCATGCATAGGTACTTCATTGTTATTGATGACATATGGGAGACACAATCTTGGGAAACAATCAAGCTGGCTCTGATTGAGAACAATTGTGGAAGTAGAATAGTTATAACTACTCGTAAATTCAGAGTTGCCACGGAAGTCGGTGAAGTTTATAATATAAACCCGCTTTCAGATGATGAATCTAGAAAGTTGCTCTATTCAAGAATATTTGGAATTGAAGCTGATTGTCTTGGTAATTTACCAGATAAAGTATCTGATAAGGTATTAAAAAGATGCGGTGGTGTACCATTAGCTATCATCACAATGGCTAATTTGTTGGTGGGTAAACCAATTGAGGAATGGCCTGAAGTGCACAACTCCATTGCCTTTAGTAGCCATAAAGATAACCATCACATTGAGAGTACAATGAGAATATTGTCTTTTAGCTACTATGATTTGCCTTCTCATCTAAAGACATGCTTACTATATCTAAGTATGTTTCCAGATGATTCGATTATCAGTAAAGATCCTTTGATATGGAAATGGATAGCAGAAGGTTTTGTTCGTAAGGAAAAAGGAATTGGGTTATTTGAGCTTGGAGAGCAATATTTCAATGAGCTCATAAATAGAAGCATGATCCAGGCTGTGGAATTAGAAGAACAAGAAGGCATTGTACAAGGTTGTCGAGTTCATGATATGGTGCTTGATCTCATTCGTTCATTGTCACATGAAGAGAACTTCCTCTGTGTATTAGATGGATTAGATAGAGAAGAAACATTACCACAAAGCAGCATACGCAGGCTATCCCACCAAAATAGAACTGTGGAACATAACCCTCAAGCTAGAAATACGGGCATGCCACAACTGAGGTCATTTGTTACCTGTTATTGTGCTATTGGCAAGATGATCCCACTTTTGAGCTTTCGAGTGTTACGTGTGCTAGCTATTGAGTATTGCGAGTTTAAGGAAGGTTACCAACTTGAGCATCTTGGGAGTTTACTTCACTTAAGGTACCTTGGACTAATGGAGACAAACATCCGTGTGCTCCCGAAAGAAATAGGACATTTGAGGTTTTTGCAGACACTGCTGTTGAATGGAACGGGGATAGAAGAACTGCCATCAAGCCTCCGGTTGCTGCCACAATTAATGTGCCTACGTGCTGACTGGAAGACGAGAACACCAAATTGGATAGGGATGCTTACGTCCCTGGAGGACTTACGGATATACCGTGGTGCCAACGATAGGTCTGCAAGACGGTTTGTGAAGGAACTGGGCAGCCTAACAGGACTGCGGGTCCTCCGTGCTGGCATTGCTGTGTTGGATGAGGACATGGAGAGAGATTTGGTGAAGTCTCTATGCAATCTGAAGGAGATCAAGTATATACATCTAGAAATTATATATCCAGCTATTGATGATACTGTGGATGCTTCGCCCTGGATGAGTAAAGTGAGCTGGGAGGCGGAAGGCTTTGTGCCCCCTCCAAAGTTCCGGCGCCTGCTACTAGGATGCATTATGTTTCCTACACTGCCGTCGTGGATTATCAATTCCTCCTGTCTTCTGTCCCACTTGTGTGTTCATGTGGTTACCATCGAAGAGCAGGATCTCAAAGTCATTGGTAAGATGCCAGAGCTCCATGATCTCCTACTTCCAACAAGCTCCACGGTGACAATCAGTAACATTGCTGAAGGTGGGTATTTCAAGAAGCTGAGGTCCTGCTCGATGCTTTCTTCAATGGTCCAGTTCCTGCGAAATGAGGACTCCAGCGTTTCATTTCATATGTGGAATGGGGAGGATGCTACACCCTTTGGTACTAGAAAGGATGGCGAAGGCAGCGTAGCACCTACCGTTATGCCATGCCTTGAATTTCTCGAATTCTTTTTCTTCGTCCAGACCATGAAATATTGCAACGGTTACTGCAGCAGTATTGGTCTGGAATACCTCACCGCACTTAAGAAAGTCACCGTCAGAATTGGCTGTCAGGGTGCCTCTGTGGTGGAGGTGGAGGAAGCAGAGGCTGCGCTGAGACGCGCTGCAGAGGTCCATCCCAACCACCCCACCCTCGAGCTAATCAGACATTTTGAGGACAAGATGATCCTAGCATCCGATGAATAAGTAGTGGAGGCCATCCGGTGCTAGCAAAATCTGGAATGGATGTTTGCTGTTTCGTTTCCTCAAAAAAAGACTCTGTTTGTGAGTACCATTCACCTCTGCTTCTGGAAACCATTCAACTCTGTTTTTGTATGTAGATCCACATGCTGTGACAGCAGAGTTTGGTGGCCCGTATCAGGGTGCTACAAATCATGGGTCTGTCATACTAATTCTGTATTTTGGGGCTCTTGCGTTCCATTTGAAAGTGTTTTGATTTGAGTTCCATAATTTCCATTTGCACAGATTACACATGATGTTTTCAGATAAATGGGAAAAACTTTTTATTCTTTCATTGAGAACTAGCTACTGATGATTATTGTTACATATTTCTCTTACAAGTAGATCCTTTTCTATTTCTGATGATACGCTTACCTAGACCTGCCTTCATCCCCCGGGAACTAATGTAGTTTACATTTACTGCTAAGTTTCTGCTTTGACTAAATAGTTTATTCACCAATTTAGTTTCTATCATCGGTTTGGGTGGTTCTGACTAAGGGCCTGTTTGGTATAGCTCCTCCCTACTCTAGATTCTCTATGGAAGCTGATTCTCTGAGAGAAGTGATTCTCTAATTGAAAATGTTTCTCTATGGTTTTCTAGGATAAACTCTATGCATACAATGATTCCATAGGTGGAATGAATCAAGAGAAGCTATTTTTTTCACTCCTAGCTCCTTTCATTTCAGAGAATCAGAGCTCCTCCTGGATTCAGCCTAGAAGCAACTCTGGGTGCTCTACCAAACAAGCCCTAAACCACTTTGGCATGGCAACAAGATGAAGGAGCACTTCAAATATGCAGTATTCTTGTCCATGTATCGCAAGAATTTTGCAGGGAGAACCTTTTCATCAACAGGGACGGATCTCACCATAATTTTGAATGGTGGAACTGCCTCTAGACGTTGTAAGAACTTTAGGTATTTAAGCCTATTCCATCTTTAAATTTATGGTGAGGTACTGCCTCTAGCCATTTTAAACTCTAAGCCTATATTCAACTTAATCTTCTTACCAGAAGATGAGAATTGGAGTTCTTCCTCAAGAGTAGAAGCCAAGTACGTTGCATTCGTCGATTTCTATAAAAAATTCTGAGTGTTGTTTAGCTTTCTGAAAAGAAATTGTTGGGTCATAGAATTTATACCAGTTCCTGTCGATGTTTCACCACCGATAGCCTGCCACGGGGGTACCCGGGGCAGTATGTTCGGGCTTCGGCGTATGCTGAACTCGATGGTCAACGCAAGAGACAGTCGATTTATCCTGGTTCAGGCCCTCGATCGTAGATCGAGTAATAACCTTACGTCCAGTCGGCGTTAGCCTTTGCGTTGGATTGATCGTGATATGTTGTGTTGTACAATTGTCGTCTGTTTCTCTCAGGAGCCCTGCCCTCCTTTATATAGTCAGGAGGCCAGAGTCCTAGTCGGTTTACAATGAAATTTCCTAGTAGGATTACTTAATAGTTCTACTACTAAGATTACATGGGAAGAATCCTAGTTGGACTAGATCTTCTCTCTCCCTTGCGGGGTATCCTGTGGGTCCCGCATCGACAAGCCCCCGAGCACTTCATGGTTGAGCTCTGAAAGTCTCGCTTTGCTCCTTCAAGTCTTGTTGAGTAGGAACAAAATGTCATCCGAGTGCTTTCTGGAGTGAAACCTTGTAGCGCTTCTTGGGATCTTCGAGTGGTGAGTGCTTTTTGAAGAAAAAGTACATCCATCTGGTTGTAGCCCCCGAGCCTCTTGCTATTTGGAACAAGGAGCTGGAGGATCTTGTCTTGAAGTTGCTCTGATTGTTCGTTGAAGTTTTATCAAAAAAAACTCGAATATGGCTTCGTTCCGGGTTCTTTTTGTCGTGATGTCTTGAAGTGGTCTGCGTTGAGGAAGTCTTTTGGTGACGTGCGCTTTTTCGAAGAAAAAGTGCACTCACTGAGTGTAGCCCCCGAGCCTCTTGCTATTTGGAACAAAAAGTTGGAGGGTCTTGATCCTTTATGTTGTTTGAAAATTTGTGTTCTGAAGTAGTCCCCGAGACTTGGATTATGTCATCATCCGAGTAGTTTTGCGGCATCTTTCCGAAGCGGCCCTTTAGTCTTGGATTAAACCATCATCCGAGTAGTTTCGCGGCATGCAGCCTCCGAGCTTATGTCCGGGTTCTTTTTGGGTGGGTGCAATTTTTCGTAAAAATTGCACTCACTGAGTGTAGCCCCCGAGCCTCTTGCTTTTGCTTGCAAAAGTTGGAGGGTCCAGATTCTTGTCTTCAAAAAATTCTGGGGCTATGTATCCCGCAGCCCCGTGCTTTCTCCGAGTTCTTCTCTTTAGAAAAGAAGTCGGATGAAGAGTCTTGATGTGTCGTCGTCGTTAGTAGTCTTGAGTTTCTTGTATTCTTGGTCCTTTGTCTTTGGTTCGAGCCTCCGGGAGTAGTTGAAATGAAGGCCGAGCTCCCTAGCTTAGTGTTGATTAAGCTATGATGCTGGCCGAGCCCCCGAGCGTATATCCGTGTTGTTTTGTTCAGGAAGAACTCGGATGCGAGGTCTTGGCGTATTCTTTGATAGTCTGCTGTTGTCAGATGTAGTTGTATGGTGGTGGTTGAGTGTAAATGCCTTTTGTTCACGGGTTGTACTGTGCTGGTATATTCTTCCGAATATGCCTGTCTTCGAGTACTGTTTCCTCTCGCCTGAGTCATCCATTATTGAGTCCTGTCTTTTTACTATGTCCTTTGTTAGGCTTATTTCGTTGGTACTCCTAGTCCATGTGCGCCGCTCCTTTGGTCTATAAATACTGTCCCGGAGTGCTTGTTTTCATCCATTGGACATTCTGTTGAAACCTTCGCGGTTATGAACATGGTAGTTTGTGAAGTAGAGCAGCCCCCGGGCATATTTTGTAGTTCCTGTGTGTCTTGTCGTAGCTGGAGGAAGTCTTGTGATAGGGATTAGAGGTAGGCTAATCCCGCGACAGCATTGTGTCAGGATGTACGTGGTGGTAGTTGGAGGAAGTCTTGTGATGTGGGCTTCGTTCCTTCATCCGGTAGTTCTGGGTTGATTCTCGTCGCCTGTTTGAGACTGTCCGGTGCAGATCAACACCATATCCAGCATCACATCGGTCTTGGGTAGACAGATGCCCGCCGGCCTTCTCTGCTCCATATTGCCCTGCCGTGCTGCCGATTTCCGCCTTGGATGCACTGTGTCCGTCCTTTGAAGAAAACAGTGTAGCTGATGGCGGTTTGTCCTTCCGAGTAGCAATTTGGGACACGTAGTCGTTCCAGAGCCTAGCCATGTCCGTGTTCCTCTTTGCTACTTTGTTTTTCGTGGTGCCGAGTTCGTTGGGTCTTGTAAGATTTGTAATCTTCTATTTTTGAAGTCGCTTGTAATGTAACGAATCTTGTCTTCTGAGTTGTCTTTTACTTTTCTGCTGTGATCCCTGTCGTTCATGATATTACCGAGTTCTTTCTTAAATAACCGGGTTCCTTTGTTCCTTGCGAGGTAGCCCTTTCTTTCTTCTTGGTTTGACGAGTTGTTCTTGTAGCGATCTGATAACCCTGCCGTGGTGCTGGACGGATAAGTCTGAAATCTGCCCGTTGGTTTGTACCGTTGTGTGGATTCGTGCCCTCCGTCATTTTAGCTGCGTCGGTAAATGGACCGTTGCGTTCTCACACTGTGTTTTAACGGGCCTCGTGGGCCGTTTTTATCACTGAAAAATCTATTTAAAGACCTTTTATCTTCCTTTCCTTTGCTGCCCAGCTCTTGCCTTTAAACCCTAGCTTTCAGAAATCCGCCGCCGTCATCGTCGCCGTCACCCGAGCACCACCATCCTAGCTTCATCTTCCCCAGTGCCTTTTTGCTTCCGCTAGTTCATGGGAAAGAAGAAAACCGCAAGCAAGTCTCAGGCGACCTTCGTGGACGAGGAGTCATCCCTTTCTTTGATCGAAAACCAGGAGTTCGTGGCCATGAGGGCTGCTCAGAAGGTTTGGCCGGCTCCAACAACAAGCGAAGACCAGCTGCGCGAGCTCGTTAGCGACGGCTTGATCCAAAGCAAAGTCATCGCTGAATGGAGAGTTCCGGGGGAGCATCGGGTTCCAGCTCCGGGTCCTGGTGAGATTGTCCTCTTCGTTTCCTTTGTCCGCACCGGACTTTGCCTTCCTGCTTCCGCCTTCCTTCATCAGTTTCTTGGTTATTTCGGGGTTAGTCTGAACCATCTAACTCCCAATGCCGTTCTCCATCTTTCTGTTTTCGTTCATCTTTATGAAGCTTTCCTTGGAATCCCTCCTTCTCTATCTCTTTTTCGCTTTTTCTTTCGTCTGAAACCTCAACCCCGTCGTGAAGAAACCAGCGTTCTTGGCGGTTGCGGGATTCAGTTTCGTCAGGGTCTCAAGATTAAGTTTTTTGACTATGACCTGGTCGATTCTGTAAAAGATTGGCGTGCCGAGTGGTTTTACGCTGCCAATTTGATCCCTTCCCTCGTCGTCCACTCTGGATCTGGTCCTGTGGTGAAATGACCGATGGGACAAGAAGCTTGAGTCACCTGCTGAGATTCAAGTGATCCAGCCACTCCTTGATAGGATTAGCATGCTGAAACAGCAGGGTTTGACCGGCTTCGGTATTGTTTCGAGCTTTCTTCGTCGCCGGGTTCAGCCTTTGAAAGAGCGGGAGCATCTTGGCTTTGAGTATTCTAGGGCCGAGGATCCTTCACGCATGGTCCCAGCTCTTGAGCTGACCGGTGAGGAGGTACTCGAGCGTCTCCAGAAGATGCTGAAAGGAGTGAGCGTCATTCCTCCTGCTGTCTCCGAGTTCTCAGCCAACAACCCGCCCCCAGCTGTGAGTTGTCTATCTTTTTGTTTGAGTACTTTATGTACTCTTGCTGCATCTGTTCTTGCTTAGCTTTTCTTTGTCTCGGTGTTTTATCCTTTTTCGCATGAGCTTGGGCGGAACTTTGTCGACCCGATCCCTCTCGATGTTCTCCCCGTCGTGGCGGAGACTGGGGATAAACTTGCTGGAACTTCTGCAATTAGTAAGTCCCAAACCTCTACCGCCCTTCCTGGGGTTTCTTCCGAATTTGTTGATGTATATGAAGAATATGTTCCTCGTCTAGTCCCTCACGGTCCTCGCAGTGTCCCGAAGAGGGGGGCGAACGGATGGGTCTTCATCTGGCCTGTCTGTCTCCAAGAAGCCTCGCAAACCAAGTACTCCCTCAGGTACTCCAGTTGTTGCTAGCATGCTCTTAGGTGAGCACATTTAATACTCTTTGTTCCTTTATTTTCCTGTTTCTCTCTTGAACCGAGTACTTTTTATCCTCTTTTCAGCAGGTGCTCTGGTTTCCTTGGCTGAGGAAGAAGAGGATGATGAAGTACCCCTCATCATGCGGCGGTGAGTTGTTTTTCATATTCCTGTTGCATTGAATTTCTCTTCTTTGTCTTGACTTTTAGTCTTGAACTTTTTGAAGTAATCGGAGGTCGGGTGTGAGTTCTTCCGAGGCTCCCGCGCCGACTTCTTCTGAAGCTCCGGTGTCGAGTTCTTTGGTAGCCTCTGTCCTGAGCTCTACCGCTCCTCCAGTGCGGAGTTCTTCCACGGCTCCAGCCCCGGCTTCTTCCGCGGCTCCGTTGTCGGCTATCCCGCTCCCGTCGCCGGGTGGCGGGGATGTTTTCGCCGTCGTGGTTCCCCCTGCGAGGCCTTCTTTTGGCTTCGCGAAGAAGAAAGTGGTCGGGTGAGTAAATTCTGGCTTTTATCTTTTTGGCTTCTATCTTCCTTCTTCTGGTTCTTATCGGTGCTTCCTTTTATCACTTTTCAGTGTTTCGTCTTCTCTCATTTCTTCATCGACTTCTTCTCTGCCTCCCGCCGTGCCAACGAGTTCCGAGCCTCAGGACTCACAACATTCTGTTGATGAAGTTGCTGCGGGGGCTTCGGAGCTACCTGGCGAAGTTGCGGATTTGGCCGCTCCGGAGGTGACTGTGGCCGTCGTGCCGGGTCCTTCTGAGGGTTTGGCTCCGGCTTCCCTGGAGGTTGCTTTGGTCGCTCCTTCTTCGCCCCAGCCGGCCTCTCCTTCCCCTTCTCTTGCTTCCGGCGGTCCCTCTTTTTCCTGGTGACGTGGTGCAACAGTTCGATGCCACCCATCGGTTATCGGAGCTGACCACAGCCTGGGGGAGCTTGTCGACCCTCGCGACTTCTTTTGGTGAAAAGCTCCAGGTAGGTTTTACTGCCACTCCTTTTTTGCGTGCTTGTTTTTCTTCTGTCCTTACGCCTTGTTTCTCTTTGCCCCTTTTTGCTCAGTCTTTCTCTCGTGATCATTCTGGCTTCTTTTTCTCATCTGAGAATGAGAGAAAGTTGTCTTCTGAGGTGGACGCTCTGAAAGCCGATCTCGACCTTCTCCGGGCTGAGTTGGAGACAGAGCGTCAAATGCACCAAAAGGAGGAGAAGACCCTTCGTGCCCGGGTTGTGGAGACGGAGAAGCAGAGAGACACCGTGGTGGAGTCTGCGAAGAATAAATGTAAAGGTGCTACGGGTTCTGCCTGTTTCTTCTTGTATTTTGACTTCTTTTTTCGCTGACTTGTTCTTGGGTGTCTTGTCTAGTTCTCCGAGTTGAGAAGCAGAAGCTCTCGGAGAGTATCGATGAAATGAAGGCTCTTGTCCGCTCTAGTCATAATAAGGCTGAGGAGGTAATTACTCATGCTGAGGAAGAACTCGCCCTTGCTAAGCTGATTAGGCGCGGAGCTGACAGAGATCTTGTGCAGGCCCAAAAAACTATTGAAGGCTTGTCCGGGAAGCTGGCGACGGCTACTGAAAATTGGAACGTTTTGTGGAAATCTTTTCGTTCAGTAGCCGATGTTCTCCGGACTCCAGCGGATGACGGGCAATCTTGGGCGCAGTTCATTCCCCGGATTCCGACTCGTTTCCAAGAGTTCGCGAAGAAGTGTGCTCAAGTATGTACCAAGAATGTGCTGGCCCAGGTCCGGGTCCTTGCTCCAGAGGCGCCTCTGTCCAAGATAGCAGAGGAAGCTGAAAGCCAAGAATACCTTGACGCCGTTGAGAGGATGGAGCCTGAGGTCGAAGGTTTAGCCAGTAGGGTTGTAGACAGTCTAAATATTGACATTTCCCTTTCTGATGACAATGCCTGATCCTGATTGAGCATCCCCTTGTAATATTACACTCCTCTTTAAATGAAGATTCTTTATTTTTGTTGATGTATTCTTTGCCTGGGTGCGGTCGAAGTTACTTGACTTGCTGAGTACTTTGTCCTGTTTTCGTCTCTGCTCCGCAAAACAACTCTGTGCGTTATCCTGACGAGACCCCTCGATTTGTCGAGTACTTTTCTTTTCTTCCTCTTTTGTGATCCGTCGAGTGCTTTGTCCACGCTATGACTTGTTAGATGTAAATCTTTGTGTTGATAACCTTTCGTCCGCGCTATGTAAAAACGACTCGGCATAGAATGTTGCCTTGACGAACTTCGGCATCCGAATGCTTTTTGAGTGGCGCTTGTGCTTTTCTGAGGAAAAAGTATTCCTATCTGGATGTAGCCCCCGAGCCTCTTGCTTTTCGGAACGAAGAGCTGGAGGGTCTTTTGAAGTTCAATTTCGGTCGACTAGTTTTAGCTTTTAGCTACCCTCATCGGTGTGCTCAAGCGTCTTTTCAGCTATTTTGCTCTTCGGCCGGGATGCTGAGGCATGTTTTCAGCCATTTTGCTTTTTGTTTCGGGTGTTAGCTTTTAGCTACCCTCATCGGCGGGCTCAAGCGTCTTTTCAGCTATTTTGCTCTCGGCCGGGATGCTCAGGCATGTTTTCAGCCATTTTGCTTTTTGTTTCGGGTGTTAGCTTTTAGCTACCCTCATCGGCGGGCTCAAGCGTCTTTTCAGCTATTTTGCTCTCGGCCAGGATGCTCAGGCATGTTTTCAGCCATTTTGCTTTTTGTTTCGGGTGTTAGCTTTTAGCTACCCTCATCGGCGGGCTCAAGCGTCTTTTCAGCTATTTTGCTCTCGGCCGGGATGCTTCAGGCATGTTTTCAGCCATTTTGCTTTTTGTTTCGGGTGTTAGCTTTTAGCTACCCTCATCGGCGGGCTCAAGCGTCTTTTCAGCTATTTTGCTCTCGGCCGGGATGCTCAGGCATGTTTTCAGCCATTTTGCTTTTTGTTTCGGGTGTTAGCTTTTAGCTACCCTCATCGGCGGGCTCAAGCGTCTTTTCAGCTATTTTGCTCTCGGCCGGGATGCTCAGGCATGTTTTCAGCCATTTTGCTTTTTGTTTCGGGTGTTAGCTTTTAGCTACCCTCATCGGCGGGCTCAAGCGTCTTTTCAGCTATTTTGCTCTCGGCCGGGATGCTCAGGCATGTTTTCAGCCATTTTGCTTTTTGTTTCGTGAAAACAACTCGTTGGAAGTCATGACAAGACATGCTGTGGATGAATATCATCTTTATTGATCATGAATATAAACTAATACATATGTTGTTGAAGAATATTGTCCTTCGTCGATTGTGAACGTTGGTCCCTTGTGGCTTGCATATCTGTTTTTTCTTGAGTTGTTTTTACGCGTAGAATCTTCTTAGCTGGCTGATGTGCCATGTATTGCTGACTTCTTTTCCATCTTCGGTTATTAACTTGTATGTGCCTGGTCCGGTGACTTTTGTGACAATGAACGGACCTTCCCATGGACTGAGTAGCTTATGTCGTCCGTCAGTCTTTTGTATCCTTCTTAGCACTAAGTCTCCGACTTGTAGTGATCGAGGATGGGTACTCTTGTTGTAGTGCCGTCTTAAACCTTGTAGGTATCTGGCTGATTGGAGGGTAGCGTTTACTCTGACTTCTTCTGAGCTGTCGAGTTCTAATCTTCTTGTGTGTTCTGCTTCTCCTTCATCGTATTGTTCTATCTTTGGTGATGTCCAGATCAAGTCGGCGGGCAGTACGGCCTCTGACCCGTAAACTAGGAAGAAGGGTGAGTAGCCTGTTGCTCTGCTTATTTGAGTTCGTAGCCCCCATACTACTTTCGGTAATTCTTCAATCCATTTGGACCCATAGTCCACTAGTTCTTCGTATAACCTTGGTTTTAATCCGGCTAGTATGAGTCCATTAGCCCTTTCTACTTGTCCGTTGGCTTCTGGATGTGCAACAGACGCATAGTCTATACTGAAACCACAGTCTTGTGCCCAGCTCTTGAATTCTGTAGCTGTGAAGGGGGAGCCTAGATCTGTGATGATTCGATTGGGCATGCCGAAGCGGTGCATAATGTCTTGGATGAACTCGACTGCTTTGGTTGCGCTGTATTTCGCGAGTGGTTTGTATTCAATCCACTTGGTGAACTTGTCGATTGCTACAAAGATGTACTCGAAGCCGCCTTTTGCTTTCTTCAGGGGTCCTACTTGATCCAGCCCCCAGCAGGAAAAAGGCCAAGCGGGTGGGATGCAGATAAGATTGTGAGCTGGCACATGGGCTTGTCTTGCAAACATTTGGCAACCTTTGCATTTTCTGACAAGTTCTTCTGCGTCTTTCAAAGCGGTTGGCCAGTAGAATCCGGTGCGAAATGCTTTGCCAACTAGTGTTCTTGAAGCGGCATGATTTCCACAGCAACCTGAGTGTATTTCGTCTAGGATCTCTTTTCCTTCTTCAAATGAGACACATTTTAGGAGTACTCCTGATGATGCTGCTCTTCTGTAAAGTCTATCTCCTACTAGAACGTAGTTTTTGCTTCTGCGAACAACTTGGGTGGCTTCTGCTTTATCTGCTGGCAATTTATTTTCTTTGATGTAGTCGATGAAAACTTGGCTCCATGAAGTGTTGATTACCAAGATCTGAACGCCTTTAGCCTGAATTTCATGGGTTGTTTCACCGGGTTGTTTGATAGAGGGAACTGATAGCTCTTCTATGAATACGCCGGGTGGAACCTTCGCTCTATCTGATCCGAGCTTGGCGAGGACGTCTGCTGCAATGTTGGAATCGCGCAGGACGTGTAGAATTTCTAATCCTTGAAAATGTTTTTCAAGTTTCCGTATTTCAGCACAGTAAGCACTCATGTTTTCTTTGGTGCAATCCCAATCTTTGTTGACTTGGTTGATGACTACTGCTGAATCGCCGTATACGAGTAATCTCTTTATTCCGAGAGTAATTGCCACTCGTAACCCGTGGATGAGGGCTTCATATTCTGCTTCGTTATTTGTAGCTTGCCATAATATCTGAAGGACGTACTTGAGTTGTTTTCCTTCTGGAGAAATGAGGAGAACGCCTGCACCGGCCCCGCCTAGTTTGAGTGATCCGTCAAAGTACATCTTTCAGTGGTCAAGGATTGTATCTGATAAAGGCTGTTGAATCTCTGTCCACTCGGCCACAAAATCGGCGAGGGCTTGAGATTTGATTGCTTTCCGCGGGGTGAAATCGATGTTAAGAGCTCCGATTTCAACTGCCCACTTGGATATGCGCCCCGTGGCATCTTTATTGTGTAGGATGTCTCCGAGTGGAAAATCTGTCACCATGGTAATCTTGTGGCTTTCGAAATAGTGGCGAAGCTTGCGTGAGGTGATGTGTAGAGCGTAGAGTAGTTTTTGTACATGCGGGTATCGGATTTTGGATTCTGACAGTACTTCGCTGATGTAGTATACGGGACGTTGCACTTTATACACGCGCCCTTGTTCTTCTCTTTCTATGACTATTGCCATGCTGATTACGGTAGAAGTCGCCGCAATATATAGCATCATATCTTCGTCTTTCTTTGGAGGTGTCAGGACAGGCGACGAGGTGAGGTATTCTTTAAGTTTTTTGAAAGCTTCGTCGGCCTCTATTGTCCACTCGAACTTGTCTGTCTTCTTTAGTAGTTTAAAGAAAGGTAACCCCTTTTCGCCGAGTCTTGATATGAAACGGTTGAGGGCCGCCATGCATCCTGTTAGTTTCTGCACATCTTTGATACTTCTAGGTGGGCCCATTTCTGTTATAGCTCGAATTTGCTTGGTGCTGGCTTCGATCCCGCGCTGACTGACCAAAAATCCGAGTAGTTGTCCTGAGGGAACTCCAAATACACATTTGTTTGGGTTCAATTTCCATCTCCATCTCTTCAAGTTTTCGAAGGTTTGCTTTAAATCTTCAATCAGAGTGTCTGGGTTCTTTGTTTTCACCACTACATCGTCCACGTATGCCTCCACATTTTCACCGATTTGATTCCCAAGGCAAGTTTGGATAGCTCTTTGGTACGTGGCGCCAGCGTTCTTTAGTCCAAACGACATGGTCTTGTAGCAGTAGGCACCAAACGGGGTGATGAAAGATGTCTTGCTCTGGTCTTGTTCTTTTAGTGCGATCTGGTGATACCCTGAATAGCAATCGAGAAAAGATAATAGTGCAGATCCTGCTGTTGAGTCAACTATCTGGTCAATGCGTGGTAGCCCGAACGGATCTTTTGGGCAATGTTTGTTGAGATCTGTGTAGTCGACGCACATGCGCCACTCGTCTGTGTTTTTCTTCTGCACAAGGACCGGGTTTGCTAGCCAGTCTGGATGAAGGATTTCCCTGATGAATCCGGCTGCCATCAGTTTTGTTATTTCCTTTTTAATTGCTGCCTTTTTGTCGGGTGAGAATCGTCGTAGCCGTTGCTTTACAGGCTTGGAGCTTTCATTAACATCAATTCTGTGCTCAGCCAACTCCCTTGGGACTCCTGGCATGTCGGCCGGCTTCCAGGCGAAGATATCTTTGTTGTCCCGAAGAAAGTTGGTGAGCAGCGAGTTCCTATTTTGCCGAGAGGTGAGCACTGATGGTTGCTGTCTTGGAGGTATCGCCTGTGCCTAAGTCGATTTGCTTGACGTCGGCTTCTTTTGGTGGTGCGATGATGCTGGGCTTTTTAGCCGGTATTTCTAATTCTTCTTGGCTTGTCTCTACAGCGATTGCGGCTATTTCTTTTCTTCCATTGTCGGCTTGTGCTTTAGCTGCAATTTGGATCGCCTGAACAGTCGCAGTCAAAAGCACGCTTCAAATCGCTTCGAAGAGAAAGGATACCGTTGGGTCCTGGCATCTTAAGCAGTAAGTACGGATAATGTGGTATTGCCATGAATTTGGCCAGTGCTGGGCGTCCGAGGATTGCATGATATGACGAATCGAAGTCAGCGACCTCAAATTTGATAAACTCTGTTCGGTAGTTTGAAGGAGTTCCAAAAGTAACGGGTAAAGTAATTTGTCCGAGTGGCATGGCTGCTTTGCCGGGTACTATTCCGTAAAAAGGTGTGCTTGTTGGCGTGATCATCCCGGCGAGTTGTAGTCCCATTTTCCTTAGAGTTTCTGAAAAGATGATGTTGAGTCCAGCTCCCCCATCGATTAGTACTTTGGTGACGGTCATACCAGCAATAGTTGGATCTAGAACCAGTGGATAATGGCCTGCGTTTCCCACGCTAGTCCATTGGTCTTCTCTGGTAAATTGGATAGGATACTGTGACCAATTGAGATATCTTGGTGTAGCCGGTTCTGCTGTCATAATGGTCCGTAGTGCTAGTTTTTCTTGATGTTTGCTTCTGCAATCCGGAGCCCCTGAGAAGATCACTGCTACCGTTCCCCTGGGTTTTTGGAATCCTTTGTCCTCGTGGTTGTCTTCATCTCTTTTCTGATTGTCCTCTTTGGTGTTTTCCTTACTATCTTTTCTTGTGTATCGATCATTGAAAGTGTAGCAATTTCCGATGGTGTGCCTCCCATTAGGGTGCAATGGGCAACGTATGTTTTCAATGTCATCATATCTTCTGGGTTTGGAAAACTTCTTTGATTTGTCGGCCATTGCCACAGTATTGTCTGGTCTACGTTTTCTTTCTTGATGTCTGCTATTTCGGTGATTTTGCTTGTCCGAGTTGTCCTGGTTGCTTCTGTCCGGGAACCTCTCTCGTGTTTTTTCTTCTGCAGTAATCATCTTTTCTACTGTTCGTCTGAATTCTTCATTGTTTCTCAGATTTTCTTTGCAGAAGTCTTGAAATTGCCACCTAGCCATGATTCCATGAGAGAAAGCTTCAATTACTTCTCGTTCGGTTATGTCATGCACTTGAGCTCGTAGTTCGCCGAATCGTCGATAGTAATTTCTGAGACTTTCACCTCCCTTTTGCTTGAGTCCTTTTAGTTCTGCATGAGTGATTGGGTGTGTAATGATTCCTGCGAAATTCTCACAAAAAGCTCTTTGCAAATCCTCCCAATTTCTGATAGATCCTGGATTCAGTTTGTCGAACCATTGGAGGGGCATGGCTTCCAGTGCCATGGGAAAGAACAGGGTTTTGATATCAGTCGTCTCCTCCGGCTAGTTCAATTGATTGTGAATATATTCTGAGCCATTGCCTTGGTTCAGTTTTGCCATCATACTTGGAGTGGTTAGACGGTTTGAATTTGTGAGGTAATCGTACCAATGCAAGCCTGTTCGCGAAACAGGGGAATCTGTCGTGTGTCCTGGTTTCTTTGAATTCGGATTCGGCACCTTCTTCTGGCCAACTGTCGTTTTGATGGGAATAATCTTGCGAGGTTGTCTGGGTAGGCACCCTACTCCTGGTCTTCCTTGGTTGTTCAAATCGGTGGCCTTGATTATGTTCCTTCCTACTTCCTCCATCATGGCTTCCACCCGGCCCAAGTCTTTCGAAAGCGGATTTCCTTTGATTTTGATCTTCTTGCCTGTGGGTTGTTGATCTGGCGGGTAGTCTTGATCGAGCTCTCTCTTCATGCGTTCTCGGGATCGTCGATCGGAGCAAGTCCTAGAGCTGTTCATACTTCTCACCGGGATGTGAAGTTGCTCCGAGTTCTTCTAATGCTTCTCGAATCTTATCGTAAGGCGTATTTGCCGTGCGTCTTCCTTCGACTTCTCGTTGCGATTTTCTTTTGTCGTACTCAGCCAACTCTGACTCATATCTGATCCAAGCTTCCCTGCGCTGCCTAGCACGGTGTTGGCGCCCTTGCTTCAACTTGTTTTTTCTTTCTCTAGCTTGTTTCTGACTCTCGGTTTCTCCATCGTAGCCCTGGGCAAAGGGTGATATGTTGGATTCTGATTCATCTGATGACCTGACATCGGGTGCTTCCTGGGGGATTTAATGGTGACCGAGGACGTCGAACCATGAGCACTTCCCGTGCGTGAGCCGTTCTGTTATTGGTGTTAGTTTTCATACTGTCAGAGTTGCTGATGACTTCAGTAGACGCCTCGATGTCGCAGATCGAGTCTCTTTCTTGGTAAGGTAGAATAGCTGTTGTTGTTGTGCCGGCTAGTTGGGTTCCGCTATCTTCAGGAATGGATCCTGGCCAGTGGATGATATAGTCTTGCGATGTTATTGTTAGCACGAGACCCTCCTGGGCTCCTGTCAGTGGTATCCCAAGCATTGGATTGAAAGACCTTTCGATCTGTCCTTGATAGGATTTTGCCATGTTGTCGAGCCCAAATGGAAAAGAACTCGACTTTTTGAAAGAACTCTGAGAGTAATCCGAGTTGTTTTGGGTTGTGCTCTGGAATCCTGCCAAAAAAGAACTCAGTTTCTTGAAAGCACTCGAATAAGACTTCATCTTGGACACGGAGCTTGAATTCGAGTCGGATGCGCGTAGCCGTGAAATCTTATTCGAATCGGATATTATGAGCTGCGCGAATCTTCTGGTGAGCTGATCCGTCGTAATTGTCGAAATAGGAAATTCTTCATGCTGATCCGGATCTTTGAGGAGATGGCTTTGGAGCCTGCTGTAGTTGTCCGCCTCGCAGATCCATGAGCCGAAGATGAAAGTTGATCCCGTCGGGAAGATCATGTTGTCGAGGTCCATCGAGCTCTCGGATGCAAAGTCGCCGAAAGCCCCTACCTGGCGCGCCAGCTGTCGATGTTTCACCACCGATAGCCTGCCACGGGGGTACCCGGAGCAGTATGTTCGGGCTTCGGCGTATGCTGAACTCGATGGTTAACGCAAGAGACAGTCGATTTATCCTGGTTCAGGCCCTCGATCGTAGATCGAGTAATAACCTTACGTCCAGTCGGCGTTAGCCTTTGCGTTGGATTGATCGTGATATGTTGTGTTGTACAATTGTCGTCTGTTTCTCTCAGGAGCCCTGCCCTCCTTTATATAGTCAGGAGGCCAGAGTCCTAGTCGGTTTACAATGAAATTTCCTAGTAGGATTACTTAATAGTTCTACTACTAAGATTACATGGGAAGAATCCTAGTTGGACTAGATCTTCTCTCCCTTGCGGGATATCCTGTGGGTCCCGCATCGACAGTTCCTCTGCTCAACACCCCTTCATTCGGAGATGTTGGGCTTGGGCCAGCAGAAATAGTAACTTCTCTTGCTTAATCATCTTAAGTATAGTTAGATCGTAACAAAAATGGCAGATTCCTGGGCTCCACCAGGCAGTCTAACCTGCAAGGCATCATCAGCCGTAGGTTCTTCCCGTTGCATTCCATTTCAAGAAATGATCAGGTCTAGAAAGTCGCCTTATTTTGTCCTATATTGTTAGGGTAGGTATCATGCGAAGCAAGCACTATACATACTATATGCATTGGCTCATAGGATCCAAAAAGGACCTGAAAAACAAAGATATCTGTAGATCTCGTGGATCTTCTCTTCTCGTTGATCATTTGGAGGACACAAGTTCAAAGAAAGAGAATGGTTGGTCAAGATTGTACACCATCATCGTCAAGATTGAACAACACTAAAAAAATTTGATGATCATCGTCCACAACCTCTGTTTTCTATTCACAACAACTGACAAAGATTGTACATTAGCCCTGAAGGTTCTCGGTAAAGGAAAGATGTAGTATATGTACAAATAGAAGATAGTACAGGAGAGAATGTGACCGAGTCAAGAAAATACAGAAGATTTTGCAAGTATTCATTGGCGTCACTGCCTCCAGTGTCCTGTCCTTAATATTCTCTATGAAGTGTGAACCAGTCAAACTATTGTAAGCTACACATTACATGTCCTTTTGTTTATACCATGAAGATCACATGCCAAATAGAAAGAAAAGGACGACAATGCAGAGATGCCACTATATATTTGTGTACAAAAATCAGGCACTGCATAGCATCAATTTAGGTATGGAGATTTGTTGAGCTTCTTGTGCTGTGTGACAGTGCTGATGGTTTCCATGAACATTTCACCGGAGAAGCATTTCCCCTTTTCATGGTGATGGTGGCCCTGTCATCATTCTAGTCTTGGTTTACTCCATTTTTGCCCTTGTTTGCCCTGAAGAAAGCATAGCACCCAGTCCGCTTTCTGCGCCAAACAAAGAAATGCTAATTAGATTAGTGATGGTTAGACTAGCCAGACCTGAACTGAATTAGGTATGCTCTAGTAGTTCTTAGTGTCAATGTAATGATGGTATTAGCAATAGCAGAATGAGACATAAAGCATTGCTGCAATGATTGGGCTTCATCAGGTAGTCAGCCTTGTGCTTTGGCGTGACAGAAAGGGGCCAAAGTAGGCTACATGAACAGATAGGTCCCAAAAGAGATGAATTGATCTAACGGACACTTGCTCAAATGATGCTACAAAGATGCAGTTTCATATTAAACAACTTAACTACCGTTGCAGGTGATTATCTGATCATCTTATTTCAGGAATAAGATCATCTGACTAGCTAAGTAATCGCGATTTTTCATGATATGAGGATGGCTCAGATCTGTTGCTACAGCGCTACGCTTAGCTGCCGTGTTTGAGTGTGTTCAGAAAAAAACTTTTATCAGGCAATGCCACGACTTCAAAAATTAACGCCCAGTTGTGGAATCTTCTAGTAAAACCATCAAGAATTTCTGGGACACGAGGAGAAGACGACCACAGAAAGCTTCATGTGAAGTCGTGCTCGTGCCCCGTTTTGGAGTTCATACCAAGAAAGAAGAAACATGAGCAGCAGGAATTGACAGCAAAGCTGGATTGTGATGCAACAAGAACTGACTTCAAGCGATGACTGGATCTGCCGTGTTGACCGTTTTTTTTTCTCCGTTCCATGCTTGCTGACTTCACAGGGAATCGTGGCATGCTTAGCAGCCTAAACCGTGCAGTTTTTTTTTTTCACACCAGACGTATTCAGTGACAAAATAGATGGCTGCGCTTTGATCCAGTCTATTACTACCATCTCCATCCTTGGAACCTTATAGGTGGTTCAGTGTGTACCTCTGACTTCAGTAGCTGGCATTTTCCAAAATTGTGTTCTTTGTTTTTTTTCTAAACTAACCTACAAATACACGTTCTAGAAGACTACTAGAAGTCTAGAACAGCTGCTTGTCTCCATCAGTTGGAAAAAGTTTTTTGCTTCTTCTAGAGCAGATTTTTGTCTTCTCTTGCATCTGATGAAAAAAGATCCTTTATCTTTATCTCTATCTTTAATGCCAAAACCAAAAATTTCCTCCGTTTTCTGTTTCTCAAGGAAAATTGAATAATACGGAGATTGAAATATGCTGGTTCCTTCTTGAACTACAATTTTTTAAATGGCATTTTTATACTCTCGCTAATTTCTAGTACCCTTTAACAGGTTTATTAAGAGATAATCCGAACTAGAAGGCAAAAATATCCATCAACCTTAATTTGCACAGCAATTCCCCAACCAAAGAATCTATGAACCACCGAAACAAATTTGTATAATTTTCATTTGAATAAAAATATAAATGATGAATTTCTAAAGAAACGAACAACAAAAATCTGCCAAACCACCTGATATACTGCTAAACTAAAACTTGAAGCAATTAAGAAGGGAAAGGGGAAAGAAGTTAGTTACCTGCTCCAACTCCTGGCCGGCGCTCTGGGATCTGGGAT